>NW_026089624.1:21148194-21323572 GCF_024586455.1 Bactrocera neohumeralis | reverse complement strand
TAGAAGCTCAACTGGTAGTAGTTTCAGCTACGAGCTCTGACCGGAGACTTAATTCTGGTACCACGGGGAGCAGGAGCCCTTGGAGTTCGCTCCAACCTGCTCGTGCGGACTGGCCCCTCGGGGAGTATCGTGGTGGTTGTGGTTAAAACCCAAATCGCGGGAAGAACTGACTTTGTGGAATTGCATTGCAACCGGGTGCCGGACCCAAAGCACGGCAGAGGTTTTAGATGAGCCTCGAACCCTACCAAGGTGGTTAATGTGTCCATTCCACACTGCCAATTGGTACTGAAAATGCTTTGCATTCTTAGGGCGCTGATCAACGCGTTGATTTGATCCGCTGTGCTTTTGAGCGCCGTGGAGTAAGGCTGTCGTCAGCAGGTGACCACGTAAAACACACCGGACGTTGTCAACAGTGAAGTGAGAGCCAAGTAGCGAATGCGACGATTGTTTGTTTGATGACAAGAAATATTTCGTCTTGCTTTCGTTCACCACAAGACACATTTGCTTTGCTGCCTTATACAGGGTGCGGCAGTCAATCCCGCATTTTTGAAGTAGGTGTAAAAAAAACACGGACATAGATATCAAAATTATATTCATAAAATATTTTTCTACATTAAAAAGCATTTAAGAAACATTGAAAATAATCACTGTTTGAAAATAACATCAGCAAGATGGCGGCCTTCCCGTGCACGGCATTCGCGCAGGCGATTTGCGAAGCTGTTCATAACATCACGAAGCATAGGCTGAGGAATTCTCTCAATTTCTAGCCGGATTCTTGCCTTCAGTTCACCAACAGTATGAGGTCTTTCTTCGTACACTTTACTTTTTAGATAACCCCACAAGAAAAAATCACACGCAGTGAGGTCTGGTGAACGGGGCGGCCACGGAATCGGGCCATTGCGGGAAATCACTCGGTTTGGAAAAACTCCGTTAAGAACATTCATGCTCACGCGGGCTGTGTGACTTGTTGCTCCATCTTGTTGAAACAATGTTTCTTCATTCACCTCATGTTGCCGAAGCTGAGGAATGAAGAATGTCCTTAACATTGTCGAATAGCGCTCAGCATTCACGGTAACAGATCGCTCTCTTTCGTTTTCAAAAAAATAAGGGCCTATGATACCCGACGAGGACATTGATAAAAAGCTTTCACGGCAAACGAACGTTGTTGCTTAGTCCACGGCTCCATGTCTACTGAAAGGCTATGAATAGGACAACACAATGGTGACCTTGGCTGCTCGCCCCCCACCACTCCTACGCTCCTGCGCGCTATTTATAATTGCAGTATTGACTGCCGCACCCTGTAGATTCTGGAGAAAGCAGAACTATCGGCGCGATTGTTAAAGCCAATGACATCAATATCATCAGCATACGTCAGCAGCAGTACACTGTCTTAGAAGATTGTACTTTCTCGGCTTAGTTCTGCAGCTAGAATTATTTTCTGCAGAAGTAGGTTAATGAAGTTACTCGAAGTAGAGTTGCTTTGCCTGAAACCTCGTTTGGTATCGAACGGCTCGGAGAGATCCTTCCTAATCTTGACGGAGCTTTCGGTGTTGCTCAACGTCAGTTTAAACAGCCGTATTCGTTTTGTGTGGATACCAAATTCAGACATCGCGGCATAAAGGCAGCTCCTTTTTGAGCTGTCAAAACCAGCTTTGAAATCAACGAAGAGTTAGTGCGTGTCGAATCGCTTTTCACCGGTATTTTCCAAGATTTGGCGCATGGTGAATGTCAGGTCGGTTGTTGATTTTCCATATCCACACTGATAAGTTCCAATCAGTTTGTTGACGAAGGGCTTTAATCTTTCACACAATACGCTCGATAGAACATCATACGTGATGTTGAGGAGGCTTATTTCACGGTAGTTGGCGCAGATTGTGGGGTTTCCACTTTTGTGGATTGGGCAAATCACACTTAAAATCCAATCGTTGGGCATGGTTTCATCTGACCATATTTTACAAAGAAGCCGATGCATGCTCCTTATCAGTTCTTCGCCGCCGTGTTTGAATAGCTCGGCCGGCAATCCATCGACCCCTGCCGCTTTCTTGTTCAGACGGGTGATTGCTATTAGAACTTCTTCATGGTCGGACAATGGAACGTCTGCTCCATCGTCATCGATTGGGGAATCGGGTTCGCCTTCTCCTGGCGTTATGCATTCACTGCCATTCAGCGGCTGGAGAAGTGTTCCCTCTGTAATTTTAGTATACTCTGGGCATCGGTTACTAGATCACTTTCTTTGGTTTAACAACAGTATACCGCAGTCTTGAAATCTTTTGTTAGCCGCCGCGTTTTTTCGTAAAATTTTCGAGCATTACCGCTGTCGGCCAGTTTGTCAAGCTCTTTATGCTCACGCATTGCGGCCTCTCTCTTTTTCTGGCTGCAAATGCGTCTCTCTTCTTTCTTCACTCACACTTTCTCTTTAGCTCGCCTTCAAAATGATGTTCTTTGGTTACCCAGAGGATACTTGGTCAAAAACCGGAAGTCGTTTGCTGCTTTAGCCATATGTAAAGAAATCGTTTCGGGCTCTCCCAAGAGAATAGCAATCAGAGATCTTTCCTCACTTGCGTGAACTTCTACATATAACCCCATAGATAGACAAATTAATGAGGATTGCACCGCGACCTAGGGTCTATTGTGCCCTCTCCTGACTCACAGCGTCTCAGCTAGCCCCAGCAAATTGATGAACTCCAATATACTGCTAGGTGCTATTGAGGCGATGTGATCCCTATTTAGAAACATGGATCCAAGGGCTTTTGTCCTGCGCCTACAGATTGCCGTGCAATCCATTAGCAGGTGTTCTGGAGTTTCGGGTTCCAATTCGCAGAACCGGCAATTTGCACAAGAAGCTAGGCCCATGTTGAATAAGTGCTTCTTCAGTTTGCAATGGCCGGTGTAGAAGGCGATCAGTAGCCTGACTTTATTTCCTGGGAGATTGATTATGCATTTAAACCTTTTGAGGTTATAACCCTTCATCAGCAACTTTGCGTGCCGCAAGCCTTTAAGGTGTTACCAATGTATCTCCCTACCCACTGCTACATCATTGCGTACCTGTTCCTTTATGGTGTGGGGACCCAAAGCTATGAAAGGTTCCGGTCCTACCATGCTGGTGGATGCTGCACAGCGGGCAAGCTCATCGGCCAGTTCATTACCGCCGATGCCTCTGTGGCCTGGCACCCAAATAAGGTGCACCTGGTTGCATTCTGCAACACTGTTGAGCCGGTCTATACACTCCTGCACCAATAGCGATTTTAACTCGTATGACGAGATCGCCTTGAGTGCCGCTTGGCTATCGCTGAGTATAGCTATACGTTCGTTGCGATAGCCGCGATGGAGGTTTAACTCTACGCACTGACTTATAGCAAATACCTCCGCTTGGAATATGCTCGGAAACTTACCCATAGGTATGGAGAGTTTTGTACGCAGTCCTGCGACCCCTGCGCCAATTCCCTCCGACATTTTCGAGCCGTCGGTGTACCACCTGATCGAGCTATCCCTGAGTAGCAGCTCGAATGCGGAGTCGCTCCATTCGGCCTTGCTGCCGAGGGTGATCTTAAACTTCTTAGTGAAGTTCAGCTTTTTGTTAATGCCGTCCCTTGGAAGAGGAGCCAGTGGTATGATGCCACTTAGCTCTTCCATGCGTTGGGACGAGATTATTTTACCTTTGCCAGTCCCCTCTGCTGTCATTTGAAGCAGAGTGTACTTGGCGACTTGACCAATTAGTAGGTGTAGCGGGGTGAGCTCCAGCTGGGCCTCAAGTGCAGCTGTCGGGCAGGTACGCATAGCTCCTGTCATACAGACGCACGCGAGCCTTTGCAGTTTCGATAGTTTGAGTGCTACCGTCGTTTGCTCTGCTTTCGGTGCCCACACCACCGCCCCGTAAGTGACAATTGGACGCACTATCATAGTGTACAACCATCTGATGATCTTGGTTTGCACCCCCAGGATCTACCAGCCAGCAGGTTGCACACCATCAGTGTCTTAGTAGCTTTGACCATGGTCAGGTCAATGTGCTGCTTCCATCTTAACGTGGAATCCAGCGTGAGACCTAGGTATTTGACCATATTTGTCATCTCTATCTCCCTGCCTCCGAGTGTTAAGTTTCTCAGGCCAGGCAGAGACCTGCGCCTCGTAAATGGGACGATGGTCGTTTTCAAGGGGTTGATGTTTAGTCCAACACTGTCGCACCAACCCTTGGCTAGACCTAGTCCCCTTTGTACGATAGAGAGTACTCACAAATTTGGCACTAGCTATGATAACAATGTCGTCCGCGTATCCTTGACAGCGGATTCCATTGTTTGTTAGCAGCACCATTAGTTCGTCCACGACTAGGCTCCACAACAGGGGAGATAGCACTCCTCCCTGTGGGCAGCCCTTTATAGTACCGAGACGGATAGTGGTGCCTCCTGATGTGGTTTCAGCTATTCTGGTGCGCAATACAGCCTCTATCCACCTGCGCACTTTAGGTGCCACATTCCTTTTCTCCAGTGCCCTTGCCACGCTCCCGTGGGACGCATTGTCAAAGGCACCTTCGATGTCTAGGAAGGCGCATAGCGTCACCTCCCCCGTATCCAGCGAGCTCTGTATCTCCGAAGTTAGCTGGTACAGGGCATATGACCCCATCCTTATAAGGTTCAACACAAGCAATCTCGTTCGGATTGGATAGTCGCATGACAGCTGTATACTGCGGACTCAATCAAGTGAGCTATGACTTCCTTCGCGAAATTTAATTCTCCGGAGGCGGACTGTATCTTTCCACCACTTTTGCAACATGAAAAGCAAGTTTTACTGCTTTACCTTGATCGGCTGATGAGAGATAGCATTGTGCTGGTAGGAAGGAAACACGATTTACTGGCGAAATTCTGTAGGTATTTGACCAACTTCCTTTTTACTAAAGAGTATGGAAAAGAGCTGATTATGAAATAAGGTCGAAGGCGCTGAAAATTTCTTTTCTATATTGGAATGTGGCAGCAAAAGTATGCAGATTGATGGAGGCCGTACTGCGCACTATAATAGTTAAAACCACAGTAGGGGATAGCAGGATTTGTCTCGGCGCTACAAGAGGCTGCCCACTGCGTGGAGTGCTATTTCCCTTATTAAGGAGACTAGTCGTGAATGACCTATTTGAATTGTTAACTATTATTTTATTTATGGGACAATTCGAAGGCACTATCTGTGTCCCAATCGGATTAGGCCGGATTATCGACACTCAGGCCCTGCTCGGCCTCAGGAGCCTGTCTCTTGGCGGCTGAGAAGTGAAGATGACTTATATGGTCAAATATCTTCGCCTCGGGCTGGATTCCACTCTGCGGTGGAAACATCATGTGAACGTGGGCATATTCAAATTCACTAAATCACTAATGGCGTGAATCGACCAGCCGGGAAATCCTGGGACTGCAAGTCAAGGATTATCGGGTGGATGCACACCATGATTTCGCGACCGATTATCACGTATGCCTAGTAATCAATCAGGCAGTCAAACTCACAATGCTTCAAATGACAGCAGAAGGGTTTGGTATGGAGAGGAATCTCATCTCAGCAAATAAAAGCTTTAAGTGCCCTTGGCTCTTCTCCCAAGGTACAGTATTACCAAAAAAGTAAACGTCACTAGAAAGTTCAAGGTTAAGCATAGCATCATGGCATAATATTAGTCGGTATGTAGAGATTAACTTTTAACGCAACTATCGCAACGAAAGTATCGCCATGCTCAGCAACATTCAAGAGGCTCTTAAAGCGATCTCTACTTATGAGATTACATCGTTTCTGCTGCAGTAGTGTATAGAACGGCTGACCAGTCTATCAGGTCGTAGCCGAGTGCATCTCATCTGGGTATCAGTTAACAAAGGTATAGCGGAAAATGAACTGGCTGGTGAGCAGGCCCTGTCCGCAACATCCATCGAAATGGTAGGACCAAAACCATTTATGTGCCAGGCCAAGTGGCTAATAGGTGGTTACAATCTTAACAGTATGAAAAACGTAATCAATCTCCCAAGTCCCGGCTTCTTTTCTCATTCTACATTGACTATTGTAAGCTCCAGAAGCACTTATGTAACATGGGCCTAGCTTCTTGTGCAAATTGTATGTTCTGCGACATGATACCAAAAACAGCAGAACACCTGCTGATTAGCAATAGGCTTCAGATCGCGGTGATAATCTCAATTATTATCTACATACGTATCTATCTATATAATATTTAAAAGCAAGTTTTGTAAGATTCAGGGTTTGGTTCAAAATGCCTCACGGGCCCAATGAATCTCCGACGAAAAGGCGAAGAAATACCGGCTTTAAATAAGCGTCTACAACCCCCATCGGAGTTGCATCGAGTGAAAACTTACCCAAGAGAGGCAACAAAGCTACGAGGGATCACACAGTAAACTGCACCTAAAGTCCACAGGCGTAGACGAAAACCTGGCAAACGGCTGGTGAGAGCAGCACTCTGTCATTCTGTGAAATCTCACTGCAAAGGCTGGCAGGCTAATGCTGTTGTCATCTCCGTCTCGCTTTAAACCTTTCAGGTCTTCAAGTGCGTTCAATGCACGTCACCATATTTTTGAGCGTACAGATGTAGTTGAGACGAACTTCTGGATGCGAACATAAGCTCCCACAAGACTTATATCAGCCCCGGCGTGACCTCCCTGTTTGCATATATGTATGTATAACCACAAAGTACATATAGGCCAACTGTTACCACGTGCGAAGATAGCAGCTTGAAGCAGAGACCCATTAGAACAAAGTGAACACACCGCAACAACAACAATATCAACAAGAGAAAACACAACAAAACAATAATGGTCAAGATAAGAAATACGAACAGTTTTCCGTTAGAGTAGCAGGATACTTTGATCCTCTAAACTAATCACCACTCAAAAAACCACCGGACAAAACCAGAGAAAAGATAGCCTTGAGAGAAACTCCAGCTACGCAAGCAGAAACCGCAAAACAATAAGAAGAGAGAAGGGCAGCACTCAGCTTTGGCATTGGCAAAACAGAAAAATATCAGCATGGATGTTAAAAACAGATTGGCACAGCTAGAAGAACTCTTTGACTTAATCAAGAATTATTGTAGAAACTGGGGGAAGGGGCATACTAGAAAACCCAGGTTCTATTAGGCACTCAAGACCATCTTTCAGGGATCGGAAACTCTGTATATAACTCTTCATCACGATAAAGGCGACGCTCTGGTGCAACAGGCACGCGTTAAACCGCATCAAGACGCTCAAAAAGTTGTTTGCGCTGCTTTGGACCAGTGCCTTTGCGCAAAGCTCCCATTATGCTGCCTCTCCCAACTAAAAAGTAGGACACCAATCCCGCGGTCGGCGAAATGTACAGTATATGGGAATTAACACAATACATAAATATTCTACAGGCCAATATCCATAGATGCAAAGCTGCTAGCGCTCTAATCTCCCAGATGGTGACGGAGAACGGCTACGAGCAATATAAGGAGAAAGAGAGCGGAACCTGGCTGGAAGAAAGCAGTTGAACCGTCGCTATTTGGCTACTCCCAGGAAGTAATGCCGTCATTATGGTAAATGGAACAGCAACGGTTTCATATTTCACAGCATACAATAATTTAAAGAAAAGCTCGAGAATACAGAAGGTTCTGGCAAGTATATGGAAGGCCAAATTTTGAACGCTGGAGACCTAAATTCTAAAGACATAGAGTGGGGTATGCCAAACATGGTCGAGAGGAAAGCGAACTCTAATAGTGCTCAATACGGAGAACTCCTTACACTTGTATATCCTTTGTGATCAACAACGGAACAAACGCCAAACAATGGAACGTTTCGAAATAAATTTCGGAAATTCACAAACAGACTCCGCTTTATACAGAAAAATTAAAGCAGCAGTTCATTGGTGGACAGAAAATATCTCCCAACTTAGACGCAGATTTCTTCGTTTTCGCAGATCATGTAAGAGATCTACGCGCACAGAAGTAGCACCCGAAGAAGGCGAGAAATATCAAGCGGCGATGAGGAGCTTAAGTATGCCATTGAGGCAAGCAAAATGAAAAAAAGGGAGTAACCACATTAGTTATGATGAAGTACATAAATTTGAAATACTAGATGACTTTTATTTAATTGGCTACGAGGACAACATAGCAGCATTAGTCACAAGCCAAGAAACATAGGAAGCCCGTAGAAAGCTTATTCAGGTCCTCATACGGGCGCAAACATGGCTTGCCTCACATAAATTCCAGCTCACTACAGAAAAAACCGATCTACTACTGCTGAGGAACAAGCGCATACCTCTCGAAATAAGCATGCAAACGACTTAGGATAATCTAAGGATACAAAATGTAGTCAATTACCTAGGAGTAAGACTGGAACCTTGATGAACCTTCTGAGTATCCGTTCAAATCCAGCACCCCGCAGAAAAGGCTGCGAAAATCAAGGCCTCTCCTAGTAGACTAATGACCAACATAAAAGGATCCACACAAGAAAAGGGACCGTTTTCAATGTTAGCAACAACCAGCGTCTTACTAAACGGAGCAAGAGCTCGATTGACCGAACAAAGAAAGACACCATACTTTATAACAACGAAGATGGGAGAACGAAAGCCGCGGCAGAAAGACGGCCGGACATATAAGAGACTTAAACGTATGATCAAGTTGCAAATTTTGAGAAGTCGACTTCTACACCGCACAGCTGCTATCCGGTCACGGATATATCAGAAAATACCTTCATAGAATAGTAAAAGGCGAAGAGCTGTCGTTCCTATACAACGACGCGATAGAAGACGACGCAGTACACACATTCTTCAAATGTGTACGATGGCAACGGGAACACACTGCCGTAGATGACCTGGTTGCCCAAACAACGTGGCAATTTAATTGATGTCAGGCTAGAGAGGGAAAGAACGGAAGGTAAGAAATACGTAGCAATTTTGCTATGCTGAAATAAGCGGGACCTGAACACAGGTGTGCAGATTTAAATCTCTCAATAAGCAAAATGGAACGACACCCTGAAGTAATTCAAACGCGGAGTGCGCTACGGTTCCTTAGAGAGGTGGGGTTATCTTGACCTGCAAGTGACAAGTGACCTCCGTTGGAGGAATCAGGTTAAGAAGGACTTGGCAGCACTTGGAATCTCGAATTGGCGCCAAACTGTGAACAGGAATAACGACTGGCGAGCTGTGTTAATAAAAAAAAAGAGATGTTAATCCACTAAGTATTTAACGGATTATTGATAAATCGTCTACATTGTATTAACGAGGTAATGCACCGCGACCTACGGTCTATTGTGTTTACATTGTAACTCACTTTTGAGTTTGATCACTGGAATTTATATTTATTTATTTATTTATTAAAGCACTCAGCAATTATACATAGATTTTTTTCTTTTACATGTTGAGTATTAAGAGAGAAATTTTCGAAGAATAACAATACTTTGAAGAAAAGAAAATAATAACAAATGTTAGAATTAGTTAAGATCAGAATCAGAAAACCTTAAGCAATATCACTTCTTTATTTATTAATTAATTTATTTATCAGAATATCAGATAAGAATTAAACGTTTAGCCTCACTTTTAACTTTTTCTGCAGACATGTCGAAAACATTCGTACGGTCAGCATACTCATTAATTACATTCGCGATCCTATAGGTCGTATCTCGATGTTGTATCTCGATCTAACTATTGGTACTTCAATAACTCTTGACTTTCGCAAGTTTACTTTGTACTCAACGAACTCAAATATTTCCACCAACTCTGGAACATCCCAATGTCCATTAATGATATTAGCTCCGGTGCAGAAAGTTAGATATTTTCTTCTATTGGCCAGTGTGGGGTTACTAGATTCTAGTGCATCAATTGCACCTCTTGAGTCTTTACTCATATTGTGACGATATTTTAAGTGTCTGTTAAACTTTTTTTGTACTGACTCCAATTTATCAATTTGATAACTATAGATTGGATCCCAGACTACACATCCATACTCCAGTACTGGCCTCACTAGTGCATTGAACAGACCAATCAGCGTACTACCATTCTCAAAATCTTTACTTGTTCTCAACAGGCTACCTAGGATCTTATTGGCTTTGGCTACAATATTACTTATGTGACCAACAAATGTGAGTTTACTGTCCATATGTATTCCAAGATCTTTTATTGACCCTACTTGTTTAACTATATCCTTGCCCATATAATAAAGGTGTAGATTAACTTCAAATTGACGGCTATATTTAATGATTGCACATTTTCCCACGTTAAGCTTCAATTTATTAAACTCACACCATCTCACTTGTGAGATTGTTTATATCCTCTTGAAGTACATACGTGTCACCGATGTTCTCAATGCACCTATAGATTTTCGAATCATCAGCGAAGAGTGAGTACCGAGATGTAAATTTCGCTCCAATATCATTAACAAAGATACAGAACAGTAGAGGCCCTAAGTGTGACCCTTGTGGTACACCCGATGTCACCTTGAACTCTCTTGAGATGGAGTCACTGATTTTTGCACGGAGTCTTCTTCCACTCAAGTACGATTTAAACCATTCATATATACAACCCGTGATACCATATTTCTTCAGCTTTAGCAACAGGACTTCATGATTCACCATATCAAACGCTTTACTAAAGTCCGTATATAGTGCATGGACCCCAAGTCTTTTAGACCAATGCTGTAAGATATATTCTACGTACATCTTGAGATTCGAGGTGGTTGATCTTCCCTTGACGAATCCATGTTGCTGTCTGATCAGAGAATCCTTAAACCATGTTTCAATCTGACCATATATCAACTTTTCAAACAGCTTAGGTAATGCGGATTGAATACAGACTTGTCTATAGTTACTCACGTCGATCTTTCTTCCAGCTTTAAATATAGGTACTACGTATGCATCTTTCCAGCAATTGGGAAAAATTCCCAATTTTAATGATTTGTCTAACAGAAAGCTCAGTGATTCACACAAACCCACAGCACATTCCTTTGCTAGAATCAAGAGCTAACATCCTTTTCAATACTTCATCAAAGGTGATTTCAAGATCTTCCAAGTTGCTATTACAATTTTTTAGCCGCTCCAATGAGAATGTGATATCCTCTTGTAGTAATGTGTCCACTTTCTGATAAATACTGCTAAAGAAATCCGCAAACAAGTCACATACACTATCAGCACCTTTCGCCTTGAGGTCATTCCACTCCATACTAGACGGTATACCTTTGGCTGTGCTTTTTTTCATTCTTATAATTTTACAGAAATATACAGGGTCAGATTTAATCTTCTCCTCAGCGCCTTTGGTAAAGTTTTTATAGCATTGACTACATAACCTTTTACATTTTTTTCTCAGTTTCCTAAAAATTTCATAGTCCAATTAACTTCCAGAGCACTTATATCTGTGATGCGCTGTCCTTTTCAATTTAATCTTGTGAATTAGAAGTCTACTAAACCAACAAGGTTAATTGTAATCCTTTCTCGCCGAGTGCGGCACATAGTTATTAATCCCTTCAGAAATGATTCCGTAAAAGTGTTCTACCATACTATCAATATCCTTCAATTCGTGCATAGGAATCCAGTTTGTTTGAAGAAAAAAAATATTTAGAGCACCGTAGTCGGCTTTTTTGAAGTCCAAGTATTCCACCGTTTTCTGTCTGATAGTCTCATGTAGTGTAACTTCAATTCCAATAGTGGGATGGTACTTGTCCTCTGGAACCGTAGAAGCTGTTCTATTAGCAAAAAAATCGCAATTAGTAAAGCATAAATCCACAAATTTACCGACAGAATTACAGATCT
Organism: Bactrocera neohumeralis; assembly: GCF_024586455.1. Classification (NCBI taxonomy): domain Eukaryota; kingdom Metazoa; phylum Arthropoda; class Insecta; order Diptera; family Tephritidae; genus Bactrocera; species Bactrocera neohumeralis. The sequence goes on along the minus strand of NW_026089624.1, from coordinate 21,311,846 downwards.
TATTAATTTGAGTCAGACCCAGGAGAGAATACTCCTCAATCACCGAACCCGCCTGCTCTGATTCTCCAATAAATTCTTCTTCACCTCCAGTCCTGATCCATTTAGTGTCCGGAAGGTTGTAGTCACCGAGAAGCAGGATTTTACGATCAGGAAATCTATTCACTATATTAACCGAGTCCTGTATGTGTTTAGCATACACATTGCAGTCTCCATTCGGTGGAATGTAAACACATCCTACAATCAAATCATCATTCTTAAGTTTAATCTTAACAAATAACTGCTCAATGCCCTGGTGAACAACATCAATTAAACCAGCCTGAAATATTCGTTTCACTGCTATAAACATTCCTCCTCCAGGCCGTTCCGTAATGTCCTCACGATCTTTCCTAAATAACTGATACGTATTGTTTATAACCTCCCCGTCTTTTATACTATCGTTCAACCATGATTCAGTAACACACACAACCTCCGGATCACTAGACGCAGATATTGTATAAAATTGACTCAGCTTAGTGCGTAAACCCCTGACATTCTGATAAACAATGGTGATATTTGTTATTGCTCCTCCGATATTAGGATTCTTGGCCGAAAATTTACATTTTTGTCGATAAACGGCTCCCCAAATTTGTACCTAATGACCAGAATTTTTTCTCTTTCTCTTCTCTCACTTTCAACTCACTGTGCAATTTCTTTATCTTTTCTCTCTGCGCTAATGTCAAATCCTGTTTGAGCTTGACCGACTCATCTTTAAGTTTCGTTGTCAATATCTTTCTAGCACATTCTTTAGACGGAAGTGCGATTTTCACTGGACGAATCTTGTCCTTTGCTGCTTTACCAATTCTATTGATTTTGATATCATTCATCTCAATACCACAATCATCCGGTAGCAGTTGAATGAATTTTGTTTTATCATCCAACTATCTCTCCGCACCAGTATTCCTGCCTGATTCTTTAAAATTGTACCCGATGATGCTGGATTCCTTACTTTTCCGTTCCTCAGCTTCTCTGAATACTTCTTGCATGTCTATTTCAAAACCTTTTTTTTCTAGCGTAGAGACACGTTTACCCAGGTCGTTCAGAGTCTTTGCCTTATTTTCATATACATTTTTATCCATTTCTCTAGCCTTTTTTAGTTCAGTAATTTCCTCCTCCATAACAGTGACACTTGTCTTTAATTCTCTAATTTACATGCGCAAAGGTTCCACATGTTTTGCAAACTTTTGATCCAATAATTTATCTAAACGTTCTAATATTTTATTCACTATAACCCTCACCGGCCACGCTTTCCGACTCCGGGACAACGAAGCTAACCTCTAATTCGCATCTGCCACAGTTCCATGTATTTACATTAGTATCTTTAAACTTCTGGTAAAAAAATTCAAACTCCATCCAGACCCTGCAGCTCATATGATACCACTTTTTACAATTAATACAGCTCAAACTTCTAATGTTTCCTTTAATTACACTCAACACAAACATGTTTATTCGGCGCCATGATTGCCATCAATATTTTTAATTTATAGTCCCTTTACTCTTATCTTTATTTCTAACTACCTGGTCCCGCAAACTTTGTGCCAAATCTAGACAGACCTAAACTTTTGTATAAAACAAACTTAAAACAAACAAACGGATGACTAGGACATGATTAAATCGCTGAACTATGCCAATGTCGTCGTATATCTCATACAGCTCATCGTTCCATCGAACGCAATATTCGCCGTGGCCAACGCACAAAGGACCATACATCTTTTGCAGTACTTTTCTCTTGAAAACTCGCAACGTCGACTCATCTGTTGTTGTTATCGTCCAAGCCTCTGCACCATATAGCAGGACGAGAATTATGAGTGACATAGAGTTTGGTTTAAATACCAATCGTTGGGCATGCTTTCGTCCGATCATATTTTACAAAGAAGCTAATGAATGCTCTTATCAATTCTTTGCCGCCGTGTTTGAATAGCTCGGCCGGCAATCCATCGACCCCCGCCGCTTTCTTGTTCTTCAGACGCATAATTGCTATTCGAACTTCTTCAGGGTCGGGCAATGGAACGTCTGTTCCATCGTTATCGATTGGGGAATCGGGTTCGTTTTCTCCTGGCGTTATGCTTTAACTGCCATTCAGCAGACTGGAGAAGTGTTCCCTCTGTAATTTTAGTATACTCTGGGCATCGGTTACTAGATCACTTTCTTTGGTTTTACAAGAGTATGCTCCGGTCCTGAAATCTTTTGTTAGTTGCCGCATTTCTTCGTAGAATTTTCGAGCATTACCCCTGTCGGCCAGCTTGTCGAGCTCTTCATACCCACGAATTTCGGCCTATATCTTTTTTTGTCTGCAAATGCGTCTCGCTTCCCTCTTGGACTCTCGGTATTTATTGAATCGAATAATAAATAATCGAGGTAGGCAGTCTGTTTTCTCTCCGCTGCGACACGTCACTCCTCGTCGTACCAGCTGTTTTTTTGCTTTTTCCGGAAACCAATAGTTTCGGTTGCAGCTGTACGTAAGGAGTTTGAAATGCCGTCCCACAGTTCCCTTATACCGAGTTGTTGACGAGTGCTCTCAGAGAGCAGGAATGCAAGCCGAGTAGAAAATCGTTCGGCTGTCTGTTGTGATAGCAGCTTCTCGACGTCGAACCTTCCGTGCATTTGTTGACGTTTTTTCCTGTACAGAGGCGGGTAGGAATCTTGGGAGCAACAAGATAGTGGTCCGAGTCTAACCTAGCTTTGATGCGGATTGTGGCTAGACGTTCATCTACTGGAGTGAACGAATGCCACACCAAACTTGCGCTCTTTTATATGGCCACTGTAGTAAGTGGAACGCGGATCTGCTCTGCTCAGTATTTGTCCGCCTTCACTCAGACGAAGCCATCAACCAACTGGGCAGCGACACCTTCCCAATTAAAGGACCAGACATTCCAGGTGTGTGCCCTCAAATCGTAATCCGTTCGCCACTGTCGTCATCAAAAGGGGATCTCTCATACAAAGCTGATTGTTTTTTTTTTATTGGGAGCGTGTTTTTACGTGGAGGGTTCCAAACCCAGAGTACAACCCTGTGGAGGTGATGTTTCTTCTCACTTTAGAGCGCCTTCAATCGCATGATTTTTGGCTACACAGAGGATACTTGGCCAAAGTCCGAAAGTCGTGAGCCGTTTGAGCCATATGTAAAAGAATCATTTCTGGAAACTCCCAAGTGAATGAAGATCAGAGAACTTTCCTCAAACTCGTGAACTTTTACACATGACTCCATCCTTATTAAATATTCTTTTAAATATTCTTCGCTTTCAAAGAAGAAAATAAATAACAAGGTGCACACGCCGCTGTTGCGTTGATCCAGCGGTTCTGGATGGAAGGCCAAATGGTTTTTTCTGGAAGAATTTTTTAAAATTAATAGAAGACGATGAGAAACTTCTCGTTTTAACATGATTTAATCGGCTAGCCTACGACTTTCTCATAAATATTATTAGTCCTTTAGAAAAAAAAACAATAAATTGGCGTTGAGGAACGTATTACATTACTGTACGTTAAACAATAATTGAAACCTATTCAATTAGTTTTATACTCATTTATTTTTAAGGTACTTTGGTCATGGAACAGCTTTTGAGGTCGCAGCCTCGATGCATAAATTAGGGGAAACAACAGTGCGGAATATCGTACTCGAAACATGTGAAACACTTTGGTTACATTTGTGCCCGATATACCGTAGACGAGCCGATTACCGCACAATATAAACACATTGCTGTTGATTTTTGAAAACTCTGTAAAATACCCAACTGTGTTGGCGAAGCATATAGCAATTATTCGTTTGCACGTTTTTTGTAGCCCACGCAGCGTTCCCATTGAAGGAAAACTTAATGCGGCCTTATCCCGGTGCACAGCTGCCACGAAGCAATTTTCAGTTATCGGTTATCACGAGTACGTAGAGTAACGCTCCGAACACACGACAATGAACTGTAACTGTCGTTGTGAATCGTACTACACGAACATTTGTAAGAACACAGCGACATAACAATGGCCGGCATGTACCCAAAAACACAGCTGTACACAGTTTCGTTGTTGGGATACCAATACCTTTCACTTCAATGAAATTTTAATATTTTGTTCAAAGTGAAATTTGTTGTGCAAAGAATAACAAACTAGGTAAATATTTTTGTTTTGAATTATCAATTGTTATTACAAATGCTATATATACAGAGCTATTTTATGCTTTTATTTGCAAAATAACGTCAGGTTTGTTAGAGCTTTGAATAATTTTACATTTTACATATTAGTGGCATCACTCCTCTCTACTGTCGTCGGCAAATATAAACATATTTTCAAGTTAGCAAGACCGACAACTGATGGCCTGAAGTCGTGTAGTCGTGCAGCTGTCTAAATAACTGTGTCCTTAAGAACGTGTATATTTTAATATTTGACAGATGTCGCTTGCAGTCTGTCGCGCTCTATGTGTTCAGCACTTATAGAAAATAGTTTCGGCATTTTAACCGCTCAATAGCGTGTTCAACGAAAGGTCATGGAATTTAGCCCAAAGAACGTCGAAACAATTGTGTTAACATGCTTGATCTTCACAATTTTGTAATGTGAAATGATTATGATCGTTGGTATTGTCCAGATACATTTGTAGATATAGACACCGCAGACCATGGAATATTGCAGGGAGAATGGCGTGAAGATTAGGAGAGTGTTGGATGTCCATTACCAGAGATAAAGAGATGTCCAACTCCTCTCTCACTGAAAATGAGAGAACAATTGATAAACGTCAAAACCTCCTGAACTTTGACAGTTATCGAGTTCAGGAGGTTTTGACGTTTAGCAAGTGGAAACGAGTGATGGCCAGATTGAAATCCTACTAAAAAAGTATGTAAACGGAGGGATTGGTTGCACCGTTCAAGACCACTTATAAAAAATATAAAACAATGAAAATTAAATAAATTTGTAAAATTTAAAGGTATTTGATGAAACGTTCTGTAATTTGAAGCATCATAGTATTTTTTTCAATGAAAAATGATTAAAAACATTTAGTGATTGAGAGCTAACAATCTTAAATCCTTTTATTGGGTATTGAAAGGTCAAAAGTCAGTTGTTCTAATATTCTTTCAAAAGATTTAAATAGTTTCTCCATATAATAAATAACCACTATTTAGTAATTTTTATTCGTACTAAATGTTGGGTGTTGGTTTGATAAATGCCCAAAAATTGTTATTTTGTTCAATCTGGCCATAATGGAAAATGTTATAAAAAACGCTAATTTTGAAGCACTCTCACACTGGAATAAGTTGAACATCCCTTTATTCCTGTCCATTACATTCAATAAGTACAACTCGACTTCTTGGCAGAATGTTTAGTAAAGGTTGGTACGCAGCTCTCAAGTAATTGCTCAAGAAAGAAAATACATTATTTCTCAAGTAATTTTGGCAGCTGGTTACGCATTGTGAATGATCTACATTAGAAGAGCAAGAGAGAATAAACAAAGAAAACAAACTTTGTGCGTAATATGTATGTGTGTATGTATATGGTAACATAAATATTTTCATTGAGATTCAAGAAATGTTGTTGATGATTGGTAGGTTTTATACAACATTTCAAAATGGAATATACTTCATAATAATGATTTCAACTAATTTAGGATGAATTTGACGATTACTTCGAATTTCCTTCAAGAAACAATTGTTGATTTGATCTTTCTTCGCAAAACAAGGTTTGCCATATTCACATTTTACTGAAAAAAAGTATCAAAAATTGGTACTAGATTTCTTGAGAGCTGCGTACTAGCACAAGTAAGTTTGTCGCAGGAAAGTATCTTGACCGTTTCTTAAGCGTTTTTTTATATGAAGTTTTTACGTTTCTTGAGAGCTGCGTACTAAGCTTAAACCAAGTCATAGATAATTTGATCTGAATCTCTTTTCGTGCTCTCTCGCTTGTCAGCTGGCAGGGCACCCTGATCTGTCTTCTGAGCTGGCAACAAAACACAATCAGGGTGCCGTCAACCAGCAGTTAGTGAAAAAGGCGGGATGCCAGAAGAGCAGCGCTATAATTACTTAACAAAATTAGTGTGAAATGAAATTTCATTGAACTTTGCGAACATATTTTGGCAAAATAAATGTTTACGTAAATTAATTAATGATTTTGCATTTTAGCATTTATGTTTGTACGCATTTTCAAAGTGTTTTATTTAGTGTTTTGTATAATTTATTAATTACCCAAGCAAATATTTTTCAGCAGTGGCATCATTGGCAAATGTTATAAAAAATGCGAGTTTTGACAGCTCTAGTGGTAAACACAATGACTGCGACAGACTGCAGCAGCACGACAGTGAACTGAAAATGGCGTTGTGCATCTTACCACATGAACATTCGTAAGAAGGCAGCAACATAACAATGGCCGGCATGTACACAAGACAACACAGCTGTCCATTTTGCATGTACACAATTTCGTTGTGGCCATACTAATTCCTTTCACTTCAATGAAATTTTAATATTTTGTTCAAATGAAATTTTTTATGCAAAAAATAAGTATATAGGAAAATATTTTTGCTTTAAATTATCAATTGTTATTACAAATGATATAATAGAGCTATAATATAGCTATTTTATGCTTTTATTTGTAAAATAACGTCAAGTTTGTTAGAGCTAAGAGTTAGATTAATTTTACATTTTACATATTAGTGGCATCACCCTCTACCTCCTCTTTCGATCTTCCATTCTACTGTCAACTCTACTGTCGTCCTACTGTCGTTGGCAAATATAGGAGGATATTGAAGTTAGCGAGAACGACAACTGTCGGCCTGCAGTCGTGTAGTCGTGCAGCTGTCAAAATAACAGTGTCCATAAGAACGTGTGTATTTTAATATTTGACAGATGTAGTTTGCAGTCTGTCGCGCTCTATGTGTTCAGCGCTTCTCTCTCGAACCAAAGGCTCTCGTATCAAGTTATCTATGATAGGGATGTCGGAAATGGAATAAAGTGTCGATATATATTGTATCGGTCATTTTTGAATATATCAATATCGACATTGATGTTTTTATTTAAAAATAACGATATATCGGTATGATATGAAAAAAAATATTTGGCATAATCTACTTTAATCATCTTACCTTACTAGATAAATACTAACCCATAGACAAAATTTTTAATAAATCAAGAACAACAATTAAAACATTAATTATTGATTAATCAAACCAATATTTATCTGATACAGACATAAGAAACATTCTTTGATTTACGTGCTGGGCTGTAAGCCGACTTCTGTTATTAGGTACTGCGAGATTCACAGAAGATGCTGGATGGATTAAACAGTTAGTATAAAAAGGATTCAGAATTTTTTGATCATAAAAATATCGTTTTTATCCTTTTCAATACTTATAATATTATATCGATACCCGATATATCGAAACAATAAATATCGCTCAAAAATATTGTTACATTGAAAAAATTATCACGATATATCGATGTATCGATATTTTTTCGACAACCCTAATCTATGACCAAGAATCGTGTGCAGTGTATAGTCAGGGATGATGGGATGCCCAACTTATTCCAGTGTGAGAGCGCCTCAAAATAAGCGTTTTTTATAACATTTTCCATTGTGGCCACATCGAACAAAATAAGATTTTTTGGGCATTTAAATTAAAACGCCCAACGTTTATTACGATTGCAAATTATTATATATTGGACTTTTAATATATGGCGAAACCACTGAAATCCTTTTTTATGATTTTATGATATATTAAAACAACTGACTTTCGATCTTTCAACACTTAATAAGGTGAATTAAGCCTGTTAGTTGTCAATTAATGAATGTTTTTAATCATTTGTAATAGAAAATGATTTCTATTATGCATCAAATTACAAAACGTTTCATGAAATATATTTAAATTTCGCATTTTCTTTGATTTTCATTGCTTTAAATTTTTAATAGCGATCTTGAACAGCGGCAACAAATTCCTCCGTTTACATATTTTTTTGGTAAGATTTCAATCTGGCCATCGCTCGTTTCCAATTCCTAAACGTCAAAACCTCCCCAATCCAGTCAACTGTCAAAGTTTAGGTGGTTTTGACGTTTAGCAATTGTTCTCTCACTTCCAGTGAGAGAGGAGTTAGGCATCCCATTATTCCTGGTATAGTCAAAATGTATACAATTTTTTGTATGTACATATATTTTTCCAAGTAACTTTAAACATACTTTTTGTGTGATTAGTTTTAATGATATTTTATTAATCCATGAACTTAACTTTAAATCTTGTTTTATTTACTGAAAAAGATGGAAACCTGCCTGTACATACAACTAAGCTTACAGTATATTCATATGTGCATACTTTAGGCAAAATATGAGAAGTCATCATGCTTTAAACATATTTGATATTAAATATTTCTGATACTACAACAACAACCTCTACATCACGGATCACTACCAAGATATCCACATAAAAATAAAAGACATACAAAATTTATAAATTATAAAAAAATGTACAAGGGCACGAGAGCACGAGAGCACCCATTGCAGAATCTAGTGATATATGAACGGCTGATTCGGTCAATTTATTGTAAATGACTATTGTGTATTAGCCTCCTCAACATCGCATATAAGGTTCTATAGAGCGTATTGAGTGAAAGATTAAAGCCCACCGTCAACAAACTGATTGGACCTTATCAGTGTGGCTTTAGACCTGGAAAATCAACAACCGACCAGATATTCACCATGCGCCAAATCTTGGAAAAGACCCGTGAAAGGAGAATCGACACACACCACCTCTTCGTCGATTTCAAAGCTGCTTTCGACAGCACGAAAAGGAGCTGCCTCTATGCCGCGATGTCTGAATTTGGTATCCCCGCAAAACTAATACGGCTGTGTAAACTGACTCTGAGCAACACGAAGAGCTCCGTCAGAATCGGGAAGGACCTCTCCGAGCCGTTCGATACCAAACGAGGTTTCAGACAAGGCGATTCCCTATCGTGTGACTTTTTCAACCTGCTTCTGGAGAAAATAGTTCGAGCTGCAGAACTTAGTAGAGAAGGTACCATCTTTTATAAGAGTGTACAGCTGCTGGCGTATGCTGATGATATTGATATCATCGGCCTTAACACCCGCGCCGTTAGTTCTGCTTTCTCCAGACTAGACAAGGAAGCAAAACAAATGGGTCTGGCAGTGAACGAGGGCAAGACGAAATATCTCCTGTCATCAAACAAACAGTCGTCGCACTCGCGACTTGGCACTCACGTCACTGTTGACAGTCATAACTTTGAAGTTGTAGATAATTTCGTCTATTTAGGAACCAGTATTAACACCACCAACAATGTCAGCCTGGAAATCCAACGCAGGATTGCTCTTGCCAACAGGTGCTACTTCGGACTGAGTAGGCAATTGAAAAGTAAAGTCCTCTCTCGACGAACAAAAGCCAAACTCTATAAGTCGCTCATAATTCCCGTCCTGCTATATGGTGCAGAGGCTTGGACGATGTCAACAACTGATGAGTCGACATTGCGAGTTTTCGAGAGAAAAGTTCTGCGAAAGATTTATGGTCCTTTGCGCGTTGGCCACGGCGAATATCGCATTCGATGGAACGATGAGCTATACGAGATATACGACGACATTGACATAGTTCAGCGAATTAAAAGACAGCGGCTACGCTGGCTAGGTCATGTTGTCCGAATGGACGAAAACACTCCAGCTCTGAAAGTATTCGACGCTGTACCCGCCGGGGGAAGCAGAGGAAGAGGAAGACCTCCACTCCGTTGGAAGGACCAAGTGGAGAAGGACCTGGCTACGCTTGGAATATCCAATTGGCGCCACGTAGCGAAAAGGAGAAACGACTGGCGCGCTGTTGTTAGCTCGGCTATAATCGCGTAAGCGGTGTCTACGCCAATTAAGAAGAAGAAGAAGAAGACTATTGTGTATGGCTATTGTGAATTAACGCACCTTCTGCATTTATTCTTAACAAAAAAACTGTAACAAATCTTTACAATATAAATAAAAATGATAAAATCTATTTAAAATTTACCTTCTACAACAATTTAACGTCAAAATATGTATTTAAGTAAAATGACAGCTAAAACAGGGTTGCAATTATTTTTTTACGTGTCATTGCACGAGAATAAACATGGTTTTTGGTCTGACATAAGTATTTCACAGCCATTACAAATAATTTTCTGCGTGTGTTTGTTGTTGTGCCGGTACACCAAGAGGAAATATCTACAATTCATTCACCGTGAAAGGGTTTTGCAAGAGCAAGATAATTGTTGTTTCTAATGTCTAGGTAATGACGTTATTTCAAAATTCTTATTACTATTGTTTCAAAATGAGATACGTTGTATATAAAGAAACAAATGATATAGAAATTAACAAATAATTTATTCAAGATTCGATTTTATAGCTAATAACGCATTTGTTAAAACATGGATAGCTTTTAATTGCTTTATCTCGCTCATATCGTTCATTATACATGTTAACATTATGTCAAACGCTCTCACAGTCTCGCAAGATTCTTTGAAGCAGCTGTCCACGTCGCTTGGCCCTTTTCCGGATCGGAGTTGAAGCCGACAACTCCGAAGGAGATGATAAAATACTTTGTACATTGTCTGAATTTATCGGCTCTGACAGCGACGACTCCGTCTAAAATATTTGTAGTGCAGCGATTTCTGCAAAAATTAAAATAATTATTAAACATGTATAAAATGATAAAACTAACAAGATGAACTTACGGTCTGGGCTGTATGCTGCACTCCCTGATAGTGCCCTCATTTGTCCAACTTCTCTGCTGTATCTTTATCGCAGAGCCAGCCACCTTTTTGCACATTGGTCACACAATATAAAGGCAAAGCTTCAAATTAAGCTAAAAAATTTTGAACCCTTGATCACGGTACGGAGGCATCCGTGGTTAATTGCTTGGTAAATTGGCTAATCAAATAAATAATAATAACAATAATTACACACTTGTAGCACCTAGCTCCTCTGCCGCGCTTGCTCAGGCAGCCTTCTTTTTACTGGGCAGCCGGTAGCCTATGCAGGCCTTGTTGTAGAGCACTTCCCGAATCCGTACTTCCTCCCCTAATCTTTCGTCGTTCATTGTAGAAGCTTTCGCATTTTTTCGCATTTTCTTTAACTTTCACTGTTCTACATTTTTTATTAGCGATCTTGAAGGGCGGCTACAAATTCATCATAGCCCATTTTTTGAGCTCTTGAACTGTTTACATTTTTATAAAGATGAACAAATTTATGTGGAAAATGAAAAAAGTAAAAATATGTATTTCTTGAAAAAAAAAGACTTTATACTTTAAGACTTAAACAATTGTAGCATAATTTTTTATAATAATTAATACTAGTATAATAAATTGTATGTGAGCAATGATGTTTTGATTTTATTAAATTTAAGGCTTCGCTCACTCGCGAATCCATTTGGTTTAACTTTTCTGCAAATTGAAAATATTGAACTAAATGTTAATTTTTTAGATAAACATAGTAAATGATTTTGAAAATGCAGTTATTGTTTCGTACTTTATTTCTATAATTTAACACAACCGTCTTAATACTCGTGCTACTCAATTTAAATTTAATAATATTATTTTACAATATTATTGTTTAAGAAATCAGAATCTTTTCAGAACAAGAAGAATCGAATAATTGGAGGAAGAAGCTTTAAATATATTTGATATATTTCATGCAGCCACAAATATTTCCTTAATAAACCTTTTAACTTGCAGTTATTGGACAATTGCGAAACTATATATATAGAAGCCTTCAAACAAATCAACTCAAATCTGCCACCAACAGTAACAGATTCACAAGCTACTTCAATGAGAAAAGGCTTAAGAATGCAGTTAATAGCGTTATTAAAAGATCGTAGATTCTAGGAATACCATGCAACAATTCGACATATCCTGGTAGATTTGGGTAAGGCTCAGTGTGAAATACATGGCGCTATACCAAAGGTGGACAAGCAAGAACAAATGGGTCGCATATAAGCGCAGCTCAATAAGAAAATGCGATTGGACTCCATGTTATATGAAAATGTATGTTACAACATTTAGTGTACACATGGTACAAGGGAGTAGGGAAAGTGCCCATTCACTATAGTAAAAGAACCATTCACTGTCCTTAACCTACCCCCCCAAGTGTACGTTCACAATAAAAACATCATGGCCACCTCTGGTGAATAAGGGTGGCGAAAGTTTAAAACGGTTTGCGTAAATCAAAAATCCTTTAATATTAAATTATAAATTTACAGTAGGTACTATATTTATACATTTATAAATACTATTTTCAATTTAGCTTGTAGAATAAAATTTAATGCTGTTATCAAAAGATTTAATTATATCTTCTTGATATAAATAAATATGCTATATATTTTTAAGCGTTTTAGTTAACTTATTCATGGACAAGCTGGAAATTATTTTTGATAATGAGTGAACCAAAAGAGATATTGTGGAAAAATTTGGTATTACATATCATAATAGTTCGTCTGAACAGTAAAACACAATTTTTTATTGTAAGATAAATCATAAGATAGATTTAGAGTATACATTTAGATTTTAAGTATACTTTTGTGTAATCACAAACTACATACACGTTTTATATATCAGAATTTAGCTATACGCCGGCGATCAGGAATCCTACTCGTTCCCAAATGGAGTGTTTGACCATCCTAACAGATTTACCGTATTATTTTTTAGTTCTAAGCTAAGTTTTTAAATAAAAAGGATTCTTAAAGAAATTATTTTTTGAATTTGCAATATCTATACAGTAGTAAAAAGTAGTTTAAATAAGCTAACGCAACACTATTTTGCCATGCTCAATAGCAATACTGAATTTAGCTGCGTGTATGAATCTTGTCGGTATTTTGATGGGTCGATATCCTTGTACCATGGTACATGGCGCAGCATGATATGGTCGCAATTCCCATGGTACTTGCTCTTCCATGGAGTTCAATTGTACACCCAAACGACATCTGTAATACATTCGCAAGCGATACGTTCCATATGTTGGTCACCAATAGGTTGTCCAGGACAGATAAGCTCAGTGAACTTGGCTTTCAATAAATAGGCAGGAAGGTAGGATCGCAACGCATGTCTTAACGACGGTATTCCCACCATTTTTCATCTTTGCGCATAACACGTTGGAACGAGTTAATTAATCCGCTCAACTGGTAACGTTGGTAGCCTTTAACCCTTAAATGCATGAGGTCAGTAACCAACATCTAGACCAAGTGCCCCTTATGTAAAATTACCTACTTAACACGAAATGGATACTTATTTTCCGATTAAACTCGCCGTTTTCCAGGAAAAGCTCAAAATGTGGGTTTTTCTATATGTACCATATATGGTACACTATGCATTGATGTCAAATAAGAGGGAACACAAATAAGGTAAATCAGTTTAGGTTGAAAAGGATTACAAATAAAATTAATAAAACTAAAAATATCTTATAAATACGTATATTATTTTTTATCATTTTTATGATATGCTACAAAACAATTACGTTTATAATTTAAGCAAAGATGTACGTTACATTTTTCACATTTGAAAATTGAACGGTTGTTTACGTTTCTGTCTCCAGCATAGCATTTTTCATTTTTGCATCTTCCACGACTTTGAACTACAGGAAAATGATCAATACCGTCGAAACGTAAGTTCTGTGTTGGTCCATGTTCTTGTTGGGGACGAGAAACTTGCGTGAGTGCTCCAGATCGGTTTGTGTTCGCTTTCTTGTTTGCTGCCATATTTGTCAATACATGAGATACTTCCAGACGGAACGCGTTTTGAGTCATTGGGATATTGGAGTTTGCTCTTTTAAAAAGCAGCCACGCATTGATCATGCAAATATCCAGTAGGTGATAAAATATCCTTATATACCATTTTCTGCTTTTTAATGTAATTTTAAGGCGATCGAGGTGAGAATCCATGAGGTCTACACCTCCCATATGCAAATTGTAGTCTTTATTGATTTGGGGGCAAGATATAGTTACTACTTTCTTTTCTTTTTTATCCCAACGTTGTGTAGTCGAAGCTTCGATGTCATCGGCTTGTGAATTGCGCCCTGGTTTCGTTCCAACAAAAGTTGAAACCACATTAACAACCCGATTATCTTTCCAGGATAAAGACGTTATTGGTATGCTATGTATTGTAGTTATGAACTCTGCTGATACACCTCGATTCATCTTCATCATCACCTTTGTATCCGGAAGCTTACAATTTTTTATTGGATTTCGATTGATGGTCCCAATGCTGTGAATACCTTGGGTCCGTAGATAAATCAATAAGGGTATGGATGCGTAATAATTATCCATGTATAGCATATAATTTTGGAAACGGAGAACTCCGCGAGTCATACGGACTGCAATATTAGAGGAGACCTTCAAATCTGGTTCGCCAGACAGTAAAGAATGTGCTTCTCCAGTATAAATTTCAAACTTGTACATAAAATCGTATACGTCATAAAGTGCAAATAATTTAAATCCCCATTTCTTGGGTTTGCTTGGGAGGTATTGCTTCATGAAATGACCAACTTTAGTAGAAAGTGTTCGTCTATCGATAGACGAGATTCCATAGGAATTGTTTAAAACGATCATTCAGACAATTCAGTACAGGTCTCAATTTGAATAAATGTGAATATATTCCTTTATCTTCTCAAATCTGTTCACTGTCATTACGTTCCGTACAGCATCAACTCCATTTTGCCTATTCCAATAATCTCGAACGCAAGGTAGTTTGTGATAGGACATATAATATATAATGCCAATAAATTTTCTAAAATCGAAAATATCAAACAAGAAATTTTGGTCGTTTTTTTTCCACTTTAGCATAGTGAATGGTCTCATTTACTATTTTTTCCATTAGTTCGTCGGAAAAAAAATAATTAAAGCAACCAAATGCAGTGGCGAACTCATCTAATGGCCTTAAAACTGAACTTCCAAGGAAAGAGATTTGCTCTTCATTCAACTGTAAATTACCTTTTTCCAGCGAATTCTTTCAAAATCTGATGACGCTATATCAACAACAATATTTTTATATTTACATCATTCTTTGCGTATAGCCTCTTCGGAACAAGAGCTTTCCAGTGGTACCGGTGTTGATAAAACCAACCTTCTTTTTTTCGGTGGGGATGGAAGTTCTTGGCGCACTATAGATAAATCTACAGAGACGTACTCGTCCGGAGCAGTTATACTAGAAGTTTGAAGCACTAACACATTCACATCATCATCATTCATCTCTTTTAAAAATGAATCACTAATCGAATCTTCATCTAATAACTCATAGTCGATCTCGGCTTGATTTCTAACACGCTGCGAGTTTCCTTTTTCATCTATTAATTCATCCAATGCATCTGCAGATTCTTCATCATCAAAAGAGACATTTCTATTTTTGGGTATATCTACCTCATCCTCAAAATCATCACATAGCATATTTGCTACTTCATCCGCGTTATACCTCTTTCCATCAATTATACATCCATCCATATCTGTACATATACATCTATATCAAACAGCAAGTATTGGAAAGGATATTTGGCTCGCATGCATGAAGTACCATATATGGTACATACGTAAAAAAGCAAAAAAGTTACAAAAATTGATCGTATTTTATCACATTTGATTTTATTTAGCTAAAATAAACTCAACTGCACTTACCTGTAATATATATTTCACAAACTATGTAATAAATTATATTTTAATTACGAATGAAAACCACACTTCAAATTTTTCGCAATATTTACGTTCGACCGATTCGCTGTCAACTGCGTATAAACCTTAGCAAGCTGCGACGACATTTAAATAACTGTTAGTTTTTATGGCTTTCACTAAGAGTAAGCAAAATTCAATTCAGATTAATTTTCATTGAATGACGGCAGATTTAAAGCGTGTACCATATATGGTACGCCATGCATTTAAGGGTTAAAGCAGGCAAATAATCATTCTACGTTCTACACTAGCTACTTTGCTGATTCTATAAAAAAAATTTAAAAATACATGGTAAATATTTTGAAATAAAGTTTAATTTTAGCTTGCCTAGCAATGCGACGTGTACCTTCCACGAGCCTGTCATTGAATTTAAAATTTTGTCTCCAATTCCCGACCAACTAAGTTGATAACTATATTTGAGTACTTCACAGCATCGCGTATCGCTTTTTCATCTCTTAAATCATAAAATAGGAACAGCACCTGACCCATTACGCAGCAATATTAACGAGGCCATGTTTAGTTATTTGTACTTTTATTGGAATAAAATCCCAGTGGATCTGTTATTTTTGCTCCCAAGCGAAATTTGCAAACACTTCCAGATTTAAATAACTAAATAAACCACCGTAAAGGCATGGTACCATGAAAGAAACTCAAACAAATTGTCTCACAAAAACCTTCGTTACGATGAAGAAAACATAAATATGGCTGTGAATGAGCATATTCTGGACCCCACTATTCGGCATGGTTGCTTATTTGTTCGTAACATTTTTCTGTAATGAGCATTTATTAACTTACCACAGTTAAAAAGAGGCATAAATTAAAAACTTAATTTTTCATGTAATTGCTCATATTGTTCTCATCTTTAAGAATATATGTTAAAATAAAACGATTTTCTTTTGAAAATATATTAAAGTTTTATATATAATCAATATTTTTGGAACAACTTTTCCACAAATTTAAAAAAAATAACACAATGCAATCATTTTCCGGTTAAAAGTCGGCCATCTTGGATTCCAATAGAAACTCAACCCCGGATCCCCTTGACGTTTCTACAGTGGCACCACTCAGCTGTGCCTTGGTTTACATAACATCAGCTGCTACTTTCTCTACTCCTTCTCTACCGTGGTGTACATAACGGGGAATCTCGACACACAAAAATTTGTTTTATACTAACTGTATTGCTGTACCTATTGCCTGTGGAGACTACATATTGCTTATGGAATACAATATATGGTATACTTATTTGTGTGCCATATACTACTGTAATCAAATTGAAAGGTGAATTTTGTCCATTTTCAAATTTCATCTCCTTCAAAGTAATCCCCTCCCGCTGCAATACACTTATGCTAACGAATTTTTCAGTCATCATAGCACTTGAAAAAATCTTCCGCCGGGACTTCTTGGTTCAATAAATTCAAACATAGTAAAAATCGAAGAATTCACTTTTAAAACCTCACAAAACGACGCGTATCTCAAATACTAACAAATATTTTGACGTGAAATGTATCATAGATGTCACTAACAGTACTACCAACTTACAGAAAAAAATTACTGATGCGAAGTATAAATTATTTCACCTTTCAATTTGAATACGGGGCATCTTGACAGGATAAAATCTACGTCTTACTAACTGTCAAATCTATTGCTATTGCTATTGCCAAATCTGTATGTGGGCATTTGTTATCATAACATAATCATTTGCGCAAAGGCGTAGGGTAGGTAAATTTGAACTGATGTAGCGCATGCTTTGAGCTATTGAAAAATTTATTTTATCACATTGCGAAATGCCGTCGGGTAGGTAGCTGATGTAGCGCACGTTTTGAGCTCTTGAACTTCTTAAATCTTTTATGTGGAAAACAAAAAAAGGATAAAGATCCTTTTGTTTACAAATGTATTTATGGGAAAAATAAAATAATAACAAAGTATAAAGATCCTTTTTTTACAAATGTATTTCTGGGAAAAATAAGATGATAAGAAAAGGAAAAAGATCCTTATTTTACAAATGTATTTCTGGAAAAAATAAGAATTCATATCCTTGGACTACTATATAATAATTGTGGCATAAATTTTATATACCAATTAAAATAATAAATTTAAAATGAGCATAGTTATTTTGATACGATTTCGCTTATTCCCAATTTGCATAATTTCTCTCTAAATTAACAATATTAAACTAAATATTAATTTTTTGGAAAAAATGTTATTTTGAAAATGTACTTTATTTTTATAATATAACACAACCGTCTTAATACGCGTTCTTCTAATTTTCATTTTACCGAAATGAAAATGCCGTCGGCATATGTGCAAATGGGATATGTTGCCTCTTCGAAATTTTCATAGAAATGAAAACTGCGCTGTCAAACTGCGGAAGTGACAGCTTATAGCTTACGATATATGGCATACTAATAAGTTTGCCACACATTGTAAGCTATAAGCAATGTGGAGTCTCCACAGACAATAGGCACGGCAATACAGTAAGTAAGACATAGATTTTATCCTGTCGAGATGCCCCGTTACAGTAGTATTGAAAGCAATGAGCTGTCAGTTCAGCAGTTTGACAGATCAGTTTTCATTTCTAACAAAATTACAAGTCCATTCTCAAATAAATTAATAAATTTTTCCAAAATTATAGGGGTATTCTCTTGCTCTTGCAAGATTGCAGATTGCAAAAATCTTATACCGAAATATACAAGGGCACGAGAGCACTCATTGCAGAATCTGGTGATCAATTTATTGTAAATGACTATTGTGCATGGCTATTGTGAATTGGCGCATATTCTGCATTCATTCTTAACAAAAAAAAACTACAACAAATCTTTATAATTTAAATAGAAATTATAAAATCTATTTAAAATTTACCTTCCTCAACAATTTAACATCAAAATATGTATTCAAGTAAAATGACAGCTAAAACAGGGTTGCAATTATATTTTTGCGTGACATTGCACGCAAATATATGTACATAGGTTTTGGTCTGACATATTTCACAGCCATTGCAAATAATTCTCTGCGTGTGTTTGTCGTTGTGCCGGTGCACCAAGAGAAAATATATGCAATTCTTGCACCGTGCAAGGGTTTCGTAAGAGCAAGAGAATACCCCTATTAATATTGTTAATTTGCAGAAAAATTATACAAAATGGATTGGCAATTGAGCTAAGTCTTAAATTTAATATACTTATACAAGCATAAATCAAAAGATTATTGCAAAACATGTTTTTTATTATTTTTAAATTTTGTATGTCTTTTATTTTTATGTGGATATCTTGGTAGTAATCCGTGATGTAAAGATTGTTGTTGTAGTATCATATTTAATATCAAATCTTTTTAAAGAATGATGACTTATCATATTTTGCCTAAAGTATGCACAAATGGATATACTGTAAGCTTAGTTGTATGTATAGGCTGGTTTCCATCTTTTTCAGTAAATAAAACAAGATTTATAGTTAGGTTCATGGATTAATAAAATATCATTAAAACTAATCTTACAAAAAGTATGGTTAAGGTTACCTGGAAAAATATATGTATGTATGTAGGAGACTCATTTGAATTCATCTCCTTTATTTTAATTCACTTCACTTTATTTCACTTTACTTCACTTTTCTTCTAGAAGTTTATTTTTATTTTAAAGAAGCACAGTGAGTTCCGATCGTCTCAATGCCGCTTTCTCAACTGCACTCTACTTGAGCGAGCCCCGCGCTCAATGACCACGCATTCCTTTCATACTTAAAACGCATAACGGTTCCATAACGAACGTTGTGTTCTTTCTTAGTTGTGTTCACCTTTATCTTAGTTCATGGTAGCGAAACCATAAAGGAGCAGGTACGAAGTCCGCCTGATCTGATGAACATAAGTATTGAAAAAAACTAATTGGATAAAAAAAAATGTTTCTAAATAGTACGATAATTTGCTGGGGCTTTTACATATGATCATCTAGATTAGGGTTGTTTGAAAAAATATCGATATATCGAATAATTTTTTCAATGTAACAATATTTTTGAGCGACATTTATTGTTTCGATATATCGAGATATTTCAGTTATGGAAAAGGATAAAAACGATATTTTTATGATCAAAAAATTCTAAATCCTTTTTTATACTAACTGTTTAATCCATCCAGCATCTGCTGTGAATCTCGCAGTACCCAATAACAGAAGCCGGCTTACAGCCGAGCACGTAAATCAAAGAGTGTTTCTTATGTCTGTATCAGATAAATATTGGTTTGATTAATAAATAATTAATGTTTTAATTGTTGTTCTTGATTTATTAAAAATTATGTCTTTTGGTTAGTATTTATCTAGTAAGGTAAGATGATTAAAGTAGATTATGCCAAATATTTTTTTTCATATCATACCGATATATCGATATATCGATAATTTTAAATAAAAATATCAATGTCCATATTGATATATTCAAAAATGACCGATACAAAATATATATCGATACTTTATTCCATTTCCGACATCCCTATCATAGATAACTTGATACGAGACTCTTTGGTTCGTGAGAGAGCTGTCAAAACTCGCATTTTTTATAACATTTGCCAATGATGCCACTGCTTAAAAATATTAGCTTGGGTAATTAATAAATTATACAAAACACTTTGAAATTGCGTACATACATAAATGCTAAAATGCAAAATCATTAAATAATTTACGTAAACATTTATTTTGCCAAAATATGTTCGCAAAGTTCAATGAAATTTCATTTCATACTAATTTTGTTAAGTAAATATAGCGCTGCTCTTCTGGCATCCCGCCTTTTTCACTAACTGCTGGTTGACGGTACCCTGATTGTGTTTTGTTGCCAGCTCAGAAGACAGATCAGGGTGCCCTGCCAGCTGACAAGCGAGAGAGCAAGAAAAGAGATTCAGATCAAGTTAACTATGACTTGGTTTACTAAACATTCTGCCAAGAAGTCGAGTTGTACTTATTGAATGTAATGGACAGGAATAAAGGGATGTTCAACTTATTCCAGTGTGAGAGTGCTTCAAAATTAGCGTTTTTTATAACATTTTCCATTATGGCCAGATTGAACAAAATAACAATTTTTGGGCATTTATCAAACCAATACCCAACATTTAGTACGAATAAAAATTACTAAATAGTGGTTATTTATTATATGGAGAAACTATTTACATCTTTTTAAAGAATATTAGAACAACTGACTTTTGACCTTTCAATACACAATAAAAGGATTTAAGATTGTGAGCTCTCAATCATTAAATGACTGCAAGCGACATCTGTCAAATATTAAAATACACACGTTTTTAAGGACACAGTTATTTATACAGCTGCCCGACTACACGACTGCAGGCCGTAAGTTGTCGCTCTTGCTAACTTGAAAATATGTTTATATTTGCCGACGATAGTAGAGAGGAGTGATGCCACTAATATATAAAATGTAAAATTATTCAAAGCTCTAACAAACCTGACGTTATTTTGCAAATAAAAGCATAAAATAGCTCTGTTATATCATTTGTAATAACAATTGATAATTTAGAACAAAAATATTTACCTAGTTTGTTATTCTTTGCACAACAAATTTCACTTTGAACAAAATATTAAAATTTCATTGAAGTGAAAGGTATTGGTATGGCAACAACGAAACTGTGTACATACAAAATTAACAGCTGTGTTGTTTTGTGTAAATACCGGCCATTGTTATGTCGCTGTGTTCTTACAAATGTTCGTGTAGTACGATTCACAACGCCATTTACAGTTCACTATCGCGTTACCATGTCGTGTCACTCTCTATGTGTTCGGAGCATTACTCTACGTACTCGTGATAACCGATAACTGAAAACTGCTTCGTGGCAGCTGTGCACCGGGATAAGGCCGCATTAAGTTTTCCTTAAAAGGGAACGCTGCGTGGGCTACAAAAAATGTGCAAAATCTCTTGTGGATTTATTCCATAATGAAATTTTTTTTTGGTAGTGGCAATCTGTTTTCCAAAAGTGTTTGACCAATGCTGGATTGCTGAAAAACACCTTGAAATAGAATTAAAATAAGTAAATAATAAAATAACCAAAGTGTTTCACATGTTTAGAGTACGATATTCCGCACTGTTGTTTCCCCTAATTTATGCATAACGTTTTACTTACAGCAGGGATGGGCACATTTTTAGCCCGCAAAGTTAGCAAAGTGCGCAAGAGGGCTAGATGAGGGGAATATCAGTTTACGGAGGGAAGGGCATAAAATGTTGCGAAAAAAATCAATTACATACCTCCGTAACTTAATGTTCATCGCAGAATGCAGGGATAAAGAGATCCCCAACTCTCCTGTCACTGGAAATAAGAGAACCGCTCAGCTACAGAACTTTGACAGTTGACAGAAACGTTTTGTAATTTGATGCATAATAGAATTAATTTTCAATTACAAATGATTTAAAACCTTTATAAATTGAGAATTAACAGACTTATTTCACCTTATTAAGTATTGAAAGATCAAAAGTCAGTTGTTTTAATCTAATATATAAAATTCTCGTGTCCCGGTGTACGTTATTGAACTCCTCTGAAACCGCTCGACCGATTTTCGTGAATCTTAGCGTGCATATCGGCTAGGGTGGAGAATCGGACAACATCTATTTTTCATCCTCCTAAATGTTAAGGGAAATTGGAAATTGGAAAATTCCCAAAAAGTAACATTTTTCCATACAAATTTTTTTTCAATTTTTGTTTGTTTTGTTTTTCAAAATTTTTGTTTGTCAAATATTCGAATTATTCAATTTCGGTCGCATGCTTTTTTTATTCCGGCTGTTCAAAAGAAAATTTATTGAAAATTATTCAGTGAAAACGTTATGTTTCACATAAAGTTATCAATTACAGATTGAAATTTCTTACGAAACCACGAAGAGGTCGCGCTAATATCGGTCGGCGTTCCTTTTGCCATCAACGTATGGCAGCCCACGACAAATGAACGACTACTCCCTCCCAGGATGCAATGACATACATGTGGAATTATGGAACGCGGTCAATCAGCAAGCGATCGTTACGATGCCACAGCACGACTTTTCAAACAAAAGCAGAGATGTTTGATGTACTTTATCTTGAAGCAACATATGGTACATACATATATATGGTGCTGTTAGATGCTGGATGTATTCTTTGAGTAGCAAAAAAAAGTTAGCCGCACGCACACATTCTTCTTTGGATGGTGGATGGTGGTTACACCAGATCAAACTGATGAACTCATTTCTGCGGAAATTCCTGATGCAGAGAAAGATACAGTATTATACCAAATGTTGAAAACCAATATGGTTCATGGACCTTGCGGACACCACAATCCCACTTCGGGTTGTATGTCTGACAATAAATGCACGAAACACTATCCAAGTGCTTTTCTTTCGGAAACTCAAACTTGAAATGATTGATATCCACTGTATAGACGTCGCTCACCAGACGACAATGGCAGAACATTCAGCATTCAATTTAAAAGAATGAATATTGAAGTTGACAACACATGGATCGTATCATATCTGCCATTATTGTGTAATTCACATTCAAAACTCATATCAATGTTGAGTATTGCAGTTTGGTGTAATCGATAAAATACGTTTGTAATTACGTCACCAAAGGAAGGAACATGGCGGTTGGTCTTGAACGATACGGTCGATACGTGAACTGCAATAAAGCGCTTTGTAGGATATTTACTTTTGCAATTCATGAACGTTTTCCGACTGTTGTGCGTCTCGCAGTTAATTTGGGGAGTGTATTTCAACCCAGAGAATACAGCACAGCCAATGGAAACACCGCCAGCAACAAAATTAACATTAACGAGTTTTTTCTCAACTTTCGTCAGTAATCCGTTTGCGAGAAAATTGCTCTATTCGGAAATACACCTGGAATGCATCGTCAAAGAAATAGTTGCGCAGAAAGCAATTCCAACGAGTAGATTAACATCCAGGTGTATTATCAACTAATGCATTAGGACAAATTTACACAATCCAGCCGATAAACGACGATTGTTTCTACCTTCGGTTGCTATTAATTAATGAACGCGGTTCAACTTTATTTGAGTCATTGCGTACTGTGAATGGTACGGTGTGTGCAAATTTTGG
The DNA here is from genome assembly GCF_024586455.1 of Bactrocera neohumeralis. NCBI lineage: Eukaryota > Metazoa > Arthropoda > Insecta > Diptera > Tephritidae > Bactrocera > Bactrocera neohumeralis. The sequence continues at coordinate 21,288,131 of NW_026089624.1, read as the reverse complement.
AGAAGTAAGCCAGCAATTACAATTGCCGGAACATGTTGATTACTGGAATGAAAATGAAGTACGCACACTTTTCGCTATAAACATTTAGACAAATCAGCCTTCAAATCCGCGTCTAAAAATTGGAAATGGATCAATTCCGGTGGTTCGATATCAATTCCATCTGTTGTTAATCAATTCACGAAAGATGAACTCATCACGAATGTTCGGAAATTAGCCAAATTATTGTAACTACTATTCCTTAAGTGCACGCGCAATGTTAGGTGCCAAAATACCGATGTTGTTGACTTAAACTGGAAGATTCAAAGTCAAATTTCGGGAGACTTGCGCTCATACAAATCGATCGATCGTCTTGATAATGAAGACGACGCTGTGAATTATCCAGTGGAATTTCTAAACTCTTTGGAGAGGCTTGGTATGCCACCGCATCATTTGCGTCTCAAAGTTGGATCTGTCGTTATTATGTTCCGCAATCTGCGCTATCAAATACAAGGGGGCAGAATGTTTGATTCTACGAATTCCTTTGAGTTCTAACGATTTGCCATTTCAGTTCCAACGCATTCCATTTCCAGTGAAAATTGCATTTGAGATGAGAATCAATAGGACACAAGGATAGTCGCTAGAAGTGTGTGGCATAAATTTGGAAATGCTATGTTTTTCACAAGGCCGGACATACGTGGCGTGCTCACGAGTTGGAAAACCATCTTCTCTGTAACATTTACGCACCGAAGCAGAAACAAAAAAATATTGTTTATCAAGCTTCGTTACATGGAAAAAATTTGGAAAAATAGAAAATAAATGATTTTCAACACAACATAAATTCAACTTTCTTTTTATTTAAATCATAAAAAACGATTTAAGTAGTTTCTTCGTATATTAAAAGTCCAATATATAATAATTTGCAATCGTAATAAATGTTGGGTGTTTTAATTTAAAATGCCCAAAAATTCCTGTTTTGTTCGATCTGGCCATAATGGAAAATGTTATAAAAAACGCTTATTTTGAGGCGTTCTCACACTGGAATAAGTTGGGCATTCCATTATCCCTGGCAGAATGGTTGCGGCAATACTGAAGCGCTGAACACATAGAGAGCGACAGACTGCAAATTACATCTGTCAAATATTAAAATACACATGTTCTTATGGGCAGTGTTATTTTGACAGCTGCACGACTACACGACTGCAGGCCGACAGTTGTCGTTCTCGCTAACTTCAATATCCTCCTATTTTTGCCAACGACAGTAGGACGACAGTAGAGTTGACAGTAGAATGGAAGATCGAAAGAGGAGGTAGAGGGTGATGCCACCAATATGTAAAATGTAAAATTAATCACAGCTCTAACAAACTTGACGTTATTTTACAAATAAAAGCATAAAATAGCTATATTATAGCTATATTATATCATTTGTAATAACAATTGATAATTTAAAGCAAAAATATTTACCTATTTACTTATTTTTTGCATAAAAAATTTCACTTTGAACAAAATATTAAAATTTCATTGAAGTGAAAGGAATTAGTATGGCCACAACGAAATTGTGTACATACAAAATGGACAACTACGTTGTTTTGTGTACATGGCCGGCATGTTATGTTGTTATGTTGACTATAAGACTATAGCGCAAAACCAAATATGCCCTGCGAGAAATATTTTATGATTCTAAATGGCTTTGGTGCCATGCAATGCCTTTTATGTTCCAAGTCTTTTAAAGATAATCGGGAATATATCTATTAAAAGACGTTTTGTTAATTTTCAATATACTCTTAATTAATTATAAAATTTGCTTAATTTTAATTCCAATTTCTCACTGGGCTACTTTTTTTTCGTGCTCAACAACACAGTGATAAATCCTCTCATGCCGACCACTGTTGTACACAAATTAAAGAGCGGAAGTTTACTTCATATCGGAATTGTACAGTTGGGTGACCAAAAAGAGGTAAACATAATTTGCAGATTTTAGAGTTTCGCATTAATATTTGTTTATATTTACCTTTGCATGGTGGGAAATTCTAATCACTGGTAGGAAAAAATTATATCAGTTATGTTAGGTAGGTAGGAGTGCAGCCCTATCGGGCTCAATTAGCACTTGATGTGCCATTTTGATACACTATTCGTAGAACCTCCTGTAACTGCTATTACGTTTCACCTTCTCTCTCAAACCATTTTGAGGTTTCGATGAAACTACTTATGTCCGATATGCTTTTGGTGGAAATCCATTCAAGGTTTGGTGCTTGGTGGATTCCGAGTGTTTTGTGTCAGATCTGTGCTAGAGCTGGGCATTCGCAGAGAAAGTGGAAGATTGTTTCCTTGTTCCCTGCTACTCCGCAGCCACGGCAGATGTCGTTGTAGGGCAATCCCATTTTGGACGTATGTTCCCCAAATGGCCAGTGCCCTGTTGTGGTAGCTGTTATTCTGTAAATACTTTCTCTTGACCTATTTAATAAGTCATTGGTTCTTTTCCTGTCATATGTTGGCCATAATTGTTTAGTTATGACGCATTTTGTAATGTTTTTCCACCTGTTGTTTGCAATTTGCTGAAATTGTCTATTGATCTCTCCTTTTATCGATCCTAGCGGGCTTGGTATTAGCTCCGCCATGGATTCATTGAGGAAAGCTCCTGCCTTTGCCAACTCGTCTGCTTTTTCGTTACCGAAAATGTTCCTGTGGTCGGGAACCCAGATCAAGTTTAGCTGGAGCTTGTCTTTTATTGAGCTTAGTGCTCTCTTGCAGTTGTGAACTGTACTGGAATTTATCATGGGTGAAGACAATGCCAGGAGGGCCGCCTGGCTGCCCGTAAATATAGTTGCTTTATGTATATTCCCGTGGTTTTCTAATAGAACTTCGTAGGCTTTTTCTATGCCTAGTACTTCTGCTTGGAAGATGCTAGCCGAGTTCGGTAGACGTATAGAGAGAGATATGCCTAGATCAGAGGAGAATACCCCCGTGCCTACTCCACAGTCCATTTTGGACCCGTCGGTATAGATTGAGGTGGTATCTTCCTCTACCATTGAACCTCTTCTCCATTCTCGTCTAGATGGTATCCTCACCTGGAAGTGTCTATTGAAATCCAGCTTTGGGAGAATGTAGTCTGATTTATTAATAGTGAACTTCTTTAGAATTACACTATGTCCGTAGTTCTGCTGATTCCAACCTCCCAATTCTTTTATTCTTAGCTGCTGTTTTGTGAATAAAAATGTTCATTGGTAGTTAATGCAGGATCACATTGAGCGCATCGGTCGGACATGACCTGATTGCACCCGTAACACCCGCACATGCTGCTCTTTGTATTCCATTTAATTTTCTAATATTGTATTGTTTGTTTAGCGCTGGCCACCATACCAGAGCTCCATATGTAAGTATAGGTCTTATGACAGCCGTATACATCCACATGATTATACTTGGTTTAAGGCCCCAATTCTTGTTGACGATTTTCTTACAAGTATAGTAGGCCATGTATGCTTTGTTTATTCTTTTTTCTATATTTATTTTCCAGGACAGTTTGGTGTCAATCTCCACCCACAAGTATTTAGCTGTGGGGGATAGAGTGAGTGTAGTACCGTTTAGTACCGGAAGTTGAAACTGAGGTATTTTGGTTCTGCTAGTGAATAGCATCAGTTCTGTTTTGTTCGGGTTAACTCCTAAACCATTGTTTTTAGCCCATAGGTTTAACCTACGAAGTGCTCTTTCCATAATCTCGCTGACTGTTGAAGGAAACATGCCTGAGACCAACAACACTATATCGTCTGCATACGCTACTGCTTTCACTCCTTCGCCGTTTAGTTGGAGTAGTATTTCGTTCAGCGCTGCAACCCATAGAAGCGGAGAGAGGACCCCCCCTTGAGGCGTTCTTCTACTCACATAGCTTGTTTGTGTTGCAGCGCCGTTTGAAGCTATAATCTTCCTATTCTCAAGCATCGATAGTATCCATCTGCGCACAGTGTCGTCTATCCTACCATGTGCCAGAGAATTAATTATCGCATTTACTTCTATGTTGTTGAAGGCGCCCTCTATGTCTAGAAATGCAGCCATGGTGTATTGTTTGTGATGTAGTGATTTTTCAATTATACTTATCACCTCGTGAAGGGCGGTTTCGGTTGATCGGCCTTTCATGTACGCATGTTGGGACTTCGATAATTTCTCCGCCATTATTGTTCTTACGTGTAGATCTATTAGCCTTTCTAGTACCTTCAGCATAAAGGAGATAAGGCTTATAGGTCTAAAATCCTTGGCATTCTCGTGTGTTCTTCTGCCTGGTTTTGGGAGGAACACAACTTTACTTCTTTTCCAACTTCTTGGGATGTAAGATAGTTGTATGCTTGCTTTGTATATATTTTCTAGCCTTAGAACCATTGGTTCTACCAGTTTTTGCAGCATTATGGGCATAATCCCGTCAGGACAGGCCTGCCGCTTTATATGGTGCAGAACTATTTATGGCGTATTTGATTTTTCTTTTGTCTACTATTTGGCTTCGATAGTCAGCTGCGTTCAGCGGTGGTTCTGGTTGAACCCTCGTTGAAGGTATTTGCTGGCTCCCGGGGAAGTGCGTTGTGATTAGTACCTCCAGAGACTCTTTTGCCGAGGAGGTCCAATCACTTCCCTCCGCCCTAATGTAGGCAGTATTAATATGATCTTTGGAAAGAATTTTACTCAGCCTGGCGGCTTCTGTGCAACTTTCTATCGATGTACAGAAAGATCGCCATGAGTCCTTTCTAGCTTTCCTGACTGCTTTTTTGTATTCTTTCATACTGTCTTTATATGACTGCCAGATTTTGGTTCTAAAACTCTCATTGAAAGCCTTCCTTAGTTGTGTTCTCAAATTCTTGAGTTCACTGTTCCACCAAGGAAGAGACTTTCTCTTTTTCAAAACTGTTAGCGGAGTAGATTTATTAAAAGTTGTGGTTAGGTATTTTTTCTAACTTCTCTACTTCTGAATGTAATTCCTCAGGATTTCTGATGCTCTTATTGCCTCCCTTTTCAAGGCATTTTGTTGCTATACTGGTAAATTTTCCCCATGCCGTTCTTCTAGGGTTCCGGTAAGTGAGAGGCGCACTGTACTTCTCGCGGATGCTGAAGAGTATCCAGGAGTGATCCGACATGGAAGGCTCATCGGATACCCTCCAGTTATCCACAACGAGACTGTCTGTGTCTGTTGATAGCGTGAGGTCAAGCACTTCCTCCACCCCGGAAACCTATCCGAGCTTGGGAAAATAAAAGTTGGCTTATCGCCCTTGTTGCAAATACTTAGATTACTATTCAAAATATACTGCAAGAGTGACCCACCTCTGGTGTTTATACTGGAGCTACCCCATACGGTGTGCCTTGCGTTTGCATCACACCCTATTAGGACATCTTCCTTCCTGTTCTCCTCTACTAGTCTGGTGAGCGGGGCCGGTGGTATGTCTTCGTAATGGGCCAAGTAGGCCGAGACCAAGAAGAAGGGCTTATCCTTCTGTTCCACCTTTACCACTGTGATATCTGCTGTGCTGTAATTGGGACAAAGAAATGCATTTATACTTTTATTGATAACAATGCATGCCCTAGGTTTACCTCTGTTCCGTGTGTAAAACAGGTTATGGTTGCTGCTGTTGAGCCCTTTAATGGTATCTTCATTGACCCAGGGCTCCTGTACTAGGCTGATGTCGATGCCCCCCTCGTTCACGAGGGTTGTCAGATTCGCTGTAGCACTCTTCGAGTGCTGCAGGTTTATCTGTACGCATCTTATGTTATTGGGCATCTCGGGTTTCTTCGATACCCACATTCTTTAGCAACTGGCTGGCGTCGTCGACCTCTTCCGTGTCGTCTTCGTCAGCCGCTTTGTCGCCTTGGAATATTTTTAGTCTGGCTTTGCGGATTCCGAAGATGATTTTGTAGTCAGTCTTCTTCAGAGCCTCAATGGACTCATCACAAATGGCCACTAGTATTGGCTTGCTTGTTTTATTCGGTTTTTCCTCCTTGATTAGCTGCCACTCATCTATACCAGGTGTAGATTTGTTCTGCAGCTTAATGCACCGCAGGAGTTTTTCGCCTGGCTCCTCTAGAGGGGGTAACAAAATGCGAGCACGAGGTCTCTTCGGAATGTCCTTGGCGGTTATAAGCCTCAATTGGAGGCCTACAAAGACGTTGCTTATTTTAGCAACACTACCCGTCAGGAAATCCAGCGAGGCCTGGTCCGCGCACTTGATGACGCTGTAGCCCCTGAGGGTCTCAGAAGAGTCAAACTCCGGGTGAGGACCCGCAGGATTGTCGAGTACATAGCTTAGCACCATACTCGACAATCTGACGTCGATCTCCACCCATCTCTCCTGCATTGTGTTCGGAGAGGAGGAATTTCCGTCTATGATGGCCACCTGCAGGCTATCTCTGGCAACATCGCAGAAATGCCTTGCCGTTGGTGTGCTGCTGTGTTCACCTTCGCTTCGCCTCGGTTTTTTGGGCTGAGTTCCGGGTACTTCTGTGATGGAGCGATTTCTCTTATGAGAAGTGCTCTCTCGCTTACTCTCTTCTTGAGGTTGTGATTGCTTCCTTTTCAGGTAGCCTTCATATTCCTCTACGATAGATTTGAGGCGCTTTGTTTCGGCCTCATCAACTGGGGTACCGGCTGCCTGGTCTTTGGCTATCTTTCCTAGTATGAGGACTGCCCTCTGGTACCGGTTTTTCCTCAGCTGATTCTGGGATTCTTGGCTTCTTTCTGTTTTCTCCTTTAGTCGCCAGCGCACTTTGGTTGGTGCTCATGGCAGCCTTGGAGGTGGACGCTTCCTCCCTTATATCAGGGGCTCTTGCTGCTGTATCTACCGGTATACTTTAGTTGGTATGTCCGGTAGTACTCTTACTCGTCTCCTGGCTGGAGGCAAGTAGCTCGTCTTCTTCGGATTCCGTAGTAGGATTCCGATAGTTCATGTCCTTAGTCGTCGCTGTTGTCGTCAATTTGGTTGTTGTAGTTGATGATGTTGTTGTTGTTGTTGTATTATTGTTTTCGTTCATGTTTGGTCCCACGAGTAATCCGGAAAGGATTGGTCACTCGTCCGCAGAGCCGGTATGCGGAGAGAAGGCTTTTACACCTCCGACCTCGCCCGGGCATCGGAGGGGACCGTTCGCGATCAGCTATTTATTACCCCCCGCTGACCATTCAGCCCTCGGCACGGGTACCTCGACACCTTGGCTTAGGGTGGTGTTGGTTCGGGTATCCTCATACTTCCACAATAGGAAATGGGCGTAAAACCTAGGGTTTATTCATCCATATCACTATTGTAATAATTATGAAGTGTCCCTCTTAGTTCGTAAGATTAGAGTGCGTTTCCTTTGGGATGCACACTTTACTCTTACTTAAGCCCCTTCGCCACGACAAGGCGACCAACTTCAAAGGAGATATCAGTTATACTTGTATCTAAAAATAATTTTATTTAATAAGAAAACAGCACATTTTAAAACTTCACAACACCTTATGGTTTTTCCTATTTTGCTCACACCACTGTACATGCGATAGAACAGTAATGGTGGTGATGCCAGTTGTAAAAATTCATTTTAGCTACAATTGGGAAAACTTTTCTCAAGTTGAGGGCTTTTATACGTACATATGCAAGGCAGTTTTATATATCTGCATATATAAAAAAAAAAAGATGCTTGTGACCATAAGGATGGAGTCATGTGTAGAAGTTTACGCAAGTGAGGAAAGTTCTCTGATCGCCATTCACTTGGGAGTGGCCAGAAACGATTGTTTTACACATGGCTCAAGCAGTTCACTACTTCCGGTCTTTGACCAAGTATCCTCTGGGTAGCCTAAGAACATCCGTTCGAAGGCGAGCTAATGTGAGAAGGCGAAACATCTCCTGCATAGGGTTGTGCGCTGGGTTTGGGACCCGCCACGTAAAAAACACCCCCAATGAAAAAGAAAACACAGCCTCGGATGAGAGACCCCCCTTTTGATGACGACCATGGCAAACGAAATAAGGACTATGATTTGAGGGCATGCACCTGGAATGACCCTTAATTGGGAAGGTGCCGCTGCCCAGCTGGTTGATGTCCTCGCAAAAATAAAGGCTGACATCACCGCCATCCAAGAAATGCGATGGACGGGACAAGGACAGAGACGAGTAGGTCCTTGTGACATTTACCACAGTGGCCATATAAAGGAACGCAAGTTTGATGTTGGATTCGTGGTGGGAGAGAGACTCTGTCGCCGGGTACTATCATTCACTCCGGTGAATGAACGTCTAGCCACAATCCGCATCAAAGCGAGGTTCTTCAACATATCGCTGATTTGCGCCCACGCACCACAAAGATGCCTTTTATGTGTGCTTGGAACGCACTTATGAGAGCTGCCCCCGCCACAATGTCAAAATCGTGCTTGGCGACTTTAACGCCAGGGTGGGCAAAGAAGGCATCTTTGGCACTACGGTCGGTAAATTCAGCCTCCACGACGAAACATCCCTAAATGGGTTGAGGCTGATTGACTTCGCCGGGCCCGAAATATGGTTATCTGTAGTACTAGATTCCAGCATAAGAAGATTCATCAAGCTACTTAGCTGTCTCCGGATCGAAAAACCACCAACCAGATCGATCATGTTGTGATAGACGGAAAACTCGTCTCCAGTGTTTTAGATGTGCGTGCGCTCCGAGTCCTAACATCGACTCGGACCACTATCTTGTTGCAGCTAAGATTCGCACCCGCCTCTGTGCAACAAAAAACTCGCGCCACCAATCACAAGGAAGGTTCGACGTCGAGAAGCTGCAATCACAACAGACAGCCGAGCAATTTTCTACTCGGCTTGCACTCCAGCTCTCTGAGAGCACTCGTCAACAACTCGGTATAAGGGAACTGTGGGACGGCATTTCAAATTCCTTACGTACAGCTGCAACCGAAACCATTGTTTTCGGAAAGTGCAAAAGAACAGCTGGTACGACGAGAAGTGCCGTGTCGCAGCGGAGAGAAAACAGGCTGCCTGCCTCGCAACGTTACGACCAACCACAACACGTGCGGGATGGAATAGATACCAAGAGTTGAAGAGGGAAGCGAGACGCATTTGCAGACAGAAGAAGAAAGAGTCTGAAATGCGTGAGTACGAAGAGCTTGATAAGCTGGCCGACAGGGGTAATGCTCGAAAATTCTACGAAAAAATGCGGCGGCTTACAGAAGGTTTCAAGACCGGAGCATACTCTTGTAGAACACCCAAAGGTGATCTAGTCACTGATGCCCAGAGCATACTTAAATTATGGAGGGAACACTTCTCCAGCCTGCTGAATGGCAGTGAACGCACAACACCAGGAGAAGGAGAATCCGATTCCCCAATCGATGACGATGGAGCAGACGTTCCATTGCCTGACCATAAAGAAGTTCTAATAGCAATTACCCGCCTGATGAACAATAAAGCGGCGGGGGCCGATGGTTTGCCTGCCGAGCTATTCAAACACGGCGGCGAAGAACTGATAAGGAGCATGCATCAGCATCTTTGTAAAATATGGTCGGACTAAAGCATGCCCAACGATTGGTATTTAAGTGTGATTTGCCCAATCCATAAAAAAGGAGACCGCACAATCTGCGCCAACTACCATGAAATAAGCCTCTCCAACATCACGTTTGATGTTCTATCGAGCGTATTGTGTGAAAGATTAAAGCCCTTCGTCAACAAACTGATTGGACCTTATCAGTGTGGATATGGAAAATCAACAACCGACCTGACATTCACCATGCGCCAAATCTTGGAAAATACCCGTGAAAAGCGATTCGACACGCACTAACTCTTCGTTGATTTCAAAGCTGGTTTCGACAGCACTAAAAAGAACTACCTTAATGCCGCGATGTCTGAATTTGGTATCCACACAAAACGAATACGGCTGTTTAAACTGACGTTGAGCAACACCGAAAGCTCCGTCAAGATTAGGAAGGATCTCTCCGAGCCGTTCGATACCAAACGAGGTTTCAGGCAAGGCAACTCTATTTCGTGTGACTTCTTTAACCTACTTCTGCAGAAAATAATTCTAGCTGCAGAACTAAGCCGAGAAAGTACAATCTTCTAAGACAGTGTACTGCTGCTGACGTATGCTGATGACTTTACTGGCTTTAACAATCGCGCCGTTAGTTCTGCTTTCTCCAGAATCTATAAGGCAGCAAAGCAAATGTGTCTTGTGGTGAACGAAAGCAAGACGAAATATTTCCTGTCATCAAACAAACAATCGTCGCACTCGCGACTTGGCTCTCACTTCACTGTTGACAACATCCGGTGTGTTTTACGTGGGCACCTGCTGACGACAGCCTTACTCCACGGCGCTCAAAAGCACAGCGGATCAAATCAATGCGTTGATCAGCGCCCTAAGAATGCAAAGCATTTTCAGTACCAATTGGCAGTGTGGAATGGACACATTAACCACCTTGGTAGGGTTCGAGGCTCATCTAAAACCTCTGCCGTGCTTTGGGTCCGGCACCCGGTTGCAATGCAATTCCACAAAGTCAGTTCTTCCCGCGATTTGGGTTTTAACCACAACCACCACGATACTCCCCGAGGGGCCAGTCCGCACGTGCAGGTTGGAGCGAACTCCAAGGGCTCCTGCTTCCCGTGGTACCAGAATTAAGTCTCCGGTCAGACCTCGTAGCCGAAACTACTACCAGTTGAGCTTCCATACGGCTTTGGACTGGTGGCCAGGGGTTGGACCCCATACACACATCACTTACACACACCAATCATACAGAAACCAACCCTAACTTCCAGCTAACCGCCTTCGCCGCTTAAATAGTTCACGCGCAAACGACCCTAACTGTTCGGTATTCCGACTAGTGGAGATCACACCACTAACATCTAATTGTCCATCAGTCCATCTAATCCCCATACCACCCAAATCCCTAATGTCCGAGTACATCGGGCACTCCGCAATCAAATGCGACCAATTTTCCGACCCCGCCCCACAAAAACACCCCGACGTATCCGAAAGGTACCTCTGATGCAAAAATGCATTCAGAGGCCCATGCCCCGTAAGCAGGAAACCCAGACTCAGACAGAATCTGAAATCTGGGTTATCCTCAACGAACCCCACGTCCCGAATGTACTCGTACGTCACTCGGCCGTTAGGACTATTGTCCCAACGTTCTTGCCACCTACACCTGACCCTATCATCTAGGAGACTCTTGCTCCCTAGATATCCCTCCCTCTCCACATGATCGTCGGAAATCCAGTCATTCCGCAGCAATGACACACTCAAGCCCCTTCTTAACTTGAATGCAACTGCACGCTGTATGACAATCAGGTCAGGAGGGGGTGCACCTAACAAGACCTGCATCGCATCCGTGGAGACGGTGCGACATACAGGCAAACATGCAAGCATCATGCAACGCTGGATTGAGAGGAGTTTTTGAGACCCCCAGACAGTCGTGGCTGTCTCCCACCATACAGGGGCTCCATAAGTGACACAGGCCACAAACAAGCCACGAAATATGGTGCGAACAGCACTACGTCCGAGACCCCAATCGCTCCTCAAAATCCGTCGTATTTTGCCTACTGTTGCCTGCAGTCGCTCCTTCACATTCGCCAAGTGTGGAGTAAAACACATCCTTTCACTCATGGTCAGTCCCAGATATTTGACTTGCGTCACATATCTGATGCTGACCCCGTTCACACGGACAATCGGTGGACGACCCGATGACAATCTACCTTTCAGCAGCATTGCCACCGTTTTGTCCATCGATATGTCGACCCCCACACCTAAACCCCAAGACATCACTGTTGACAGTCATAACTTAGAAGCCGTAGATAATTTCGTCTATTTTGGAACCAGCATTAACAGCAACAACAACATCAGCCTCAAAATCCAACGCGGAATAACTCTTGCCAACGGGTGCTACTTTGGACTAGGTAGGCAATTGAGAAGTAAAGTCCTCTCTCGACGAACAAAAGCTAAACTCTATAGGTCGCTCATAATTCCCGTCCTGCTATATGGTGCAGAGGCTTGGGCGATGACAGCAGTCAACGTTACGAGTTTTCGAGAGAAAAATTCTGCGAAAGGCTTATGGTCCTTTGCGCATTGGCCACGGCGAATATCGCATTCGATGGAACGATGAGCTGTACGAGATATACGACGACATTGACATAGTTCAGCGAATTAAAAGGCAGCGGCTACGCTGGCTAGATCATGTTGTCCGGATGGATGAAAACACTCCACCTCTGAAAGTATTCGACGCAGTACCCACCGGGGGAGACCAACTGGCGCCACGTCGCGAAAAGAAGAAACGACTGGCGCGCTGTTGTTAACTCGGCTATAATCGCGTAAGCGGTGTGTACGCCAATTAAGAAGAAGAAGACAATAATATATATTTTGTTTAAACATATTGCAGTTCCATTTAATGTAAATGCTTATAAAAATATATATTAAATATATATATATATAAATATATATTAATATTTGTGATATTTTCAGTTTGGTTGTTTTATCAAAATATTCAAAGAATTGAGGTTTTTTTTCTATAATTGTTCTGTTAAATTTTAAAAATCTAAGTTGCCTCTAGAAATCTATTAAAATAATAATACGCGCTATAGAGAAGAAACACATATTTTCCAAAAATAGAATAAATCATCAAATAAAATATATTTGCGCGGTATGGCATTATTGATTGAGAGTGGCTAAGCACACAAATAGAATACACACGCTAATGGCAGAAACATCGTATTTCGCTACGAGCGGCAAGCGTTTTGTTCTCGTTTTCATGCGAACAATGTTGCCATTACTTAATACGCATATGTAGTTTTGCACACATATAACTTTTCAATTATAATTTTTCATAATATAAAATATCAAAACTGAAATCAAACTAATAAAACTAGTTTATGTATTTATAAATAATAGCATTCGACCCTGATTTTAAGTTAGTTTAAGAAAATTTGGAACATATTGAAGACATTTTTTATAATTACTACAGTATATCGAGATTGGCAACCATGTGTTGTGAGAGAGCAATCTGCTGACGCGTTTCTACGAGGAAAGCCCCAAATCGTTGGAAATTCTATGGTAAGCGGGCGGTAGAGGCGGTGTTAGCTTATCATTCACATTGCGCTCTCATAAGATTCATTTGGGCATACATATGTATGTGTTTGAAGTAACAGTGGTTCATAAACTGAAGTTATTATTAAAATTACTTTTTATTAGGAAGTTTAAAGAAATAACCTGGTTTGAAACTTTTTGATTCGAAAATTATATCTATGTTTGAAAGTACCTACACTTGTGAATAATTTTTTTCAATAATGAAATTAAACAAACATAAAATGAGTAGTAGGTTATCTGATTTAAGTTTTGGTACAATAATGCGTGTAGCTACAGCAAATGAGATTAAACCAAACATAGAATTTATTATTTGAAAAAAACTAAATCAAATGTTGTTATAAAGACACATTAAAAAAAATTATTACTAAAATAAAATATTTATTATACTTTTTGTTATTTGTCTTACATTTTATAAATTTATAGTAATTACAAAGATACTTAAAATTGTTAGGCAATTTTACAGTTATTACCCATAGTGCAACTTCTCATATATGCGCGCGCTCTCATTTGTAAACATGGTGTGGCAAAATACGTTGCTCTCATTTGTAAATATGGAGTGGTAAAATTCGTTGCTCTCACTTCCCTCTTCATGTTTGCCCGCGATGATCCCCTTATCTAGCCCTCAAAATATGCACTCGTGCTCGAACGGGCCAAATGCCACTGAGGGCTAATATGCCCACCCCTGACTTACAGTATTGTAATACGCTCCTCCACGCCTATTTGTTTTTTTTTTTTTAGGACTAACAATATTTATGAGAAAGTCGTAGGCTGGCCGATTCATCCGTGTTAAAACGAGAAGTTTCTCATCGTCTTCTTTTAATTTTAAAAGATTCTTCCAGAAGAAACCATTTGGCTTTCCATCCAGAATCGCTGGATAAACGCAACAGCGGCGTGTCTGCCTTGTTATTTTTTTCTTCTTTGAAAGCGAAAAAGCATTTTGTATTAATATAAATTGCGCAAAACAATTCGTGTTAAATGACGATGCAATTTAATTAACCATTCTTCTTCTTTTAAAGAAATATGTCACATTTGTGTGCTCTCTCAGATCAGCCGATTGATACGCTCTGTGTTTAGTATAATTACAGTTATGTTTCACAAGTCAAGTTTTTCTCAGCTGTGCTGAGTCAGGTATGCCTTATTGAAGCTTTAGTCCAACAAATTGAAGGATAAACAGAAATAATATAATTAGACGGCTAACAACAAAAATTAATATAAAAAATCATGTTTAGTTTAGGAACTACTAATTATAATCAAACCAATCTACTAAGTAATCAGTATTCTATTAACACGACAGCTGGTTCTGCGCACCGGAAGTGACTCGGATTTTATCCGACCAAGGGCTGTTTTTGCGGCGATCTAACCCCGTTTGGATCGGTGAGTGCTAACTTGTGTTTGTCGTTATTGGAGCAATGACTTGCAGCATTGTTGCTCCGTATCCTCTTGACTCGTGCTGCCATAGAGTCCAACCGGGGTCCGAACGAATTTTTCTGCTGCGTTTACGCAAAAAGGCTCAATCCAAACTCCACCTCGGTCAGGTGTAATACATGCAATGGATGGAGCCATCTTAAGACCTGCTCAGGCCTTACGATTCACAGGGAGTGGACCACGAGTTACGTGGCCCCATGTTGTCTAAGCAATACTGCGACACTAGCTTCTACGGCTGCCAACAGAAGACCTTCACGGTCCCCAGGAGCTCAAACAGGCAACATAACTCCCACTCTGACTTCAACACCCAACCGCCATCCAACCCTTCCTCCACCCCATCCTTCATTCCGCTCCAATCCAAGTGCGAGAACCACTCAGCAACTCTTGGTTCCTCGCACAGTCTGTTCCGTGTGTCAGACCGTCATACGTCGGAACGTTACACCATTTAAGTGCAATTCCTGCACTGGCTGGTGACACTTCCCGGCGTGTTCCGGCCTGCGCTACACACGTGAGTGGAGTGAGTCGGACGGTCAGGCAATGTCGAGCTCGAAATATTTAATATATACATCCCCCCAGTTACATATTGCCCTACAGGATATCACCCGAATATAGGCACGCTACTTCGTGGTGAAAACCGTTTGGTACTAGGCGACTTTAACGCGCACCATGATCTTTGGCATTCTTGATTGTCAAATGATCGTAGAGGAATGGAGCTGGCGGAACAGATTGACGATTCGACATTCTGCACAACGAATGACGAAGCTCCCATCAGAGTTATGGGCACCTGTAATAGCTCGCCCGATATTACCCTTGCTAGTGGTGGTCTAATAAATAGCATAATCTGGCGACCTATGCTAACTCTCGTATTAGACCATCTGCCAATAATTATCTCGATTGAGAAACCTCTCGATTTCATTTCTGTGAACAGCCGTACCTTAATTAACTTTAATAAATCTAACTGAGTCGACTTCACAGAATTTACTGAGAGCACCTTCAACGCTCTACCCATTCCTATGGGTATTCGCTTCATCTCGGCTGGAAATCTGCCCCGATTTCCCAGCCGAAGCAGCCGTTTTAGCTAACGAGCGCAACACCTTACGCCATGCCGATCCCGGGGATCCCCGAATACGAGATATCAATTTGGAGATTCGGCGTATGGTAAATCATTATAAGCGGGCGAAATGGATAGAGCACCTGAAGTCCTGCAACCTCTCCACCGGTGTGAGTAAGCTTTGAGCTATTGACACACCTTTGTCTAACCCGAAGCGACACGACGACCGAGTTGAAGTTCAATTCAATGGTCATGCCTCTCCGGACCCGAAGAAGTGCGCGAGCTATTTTAGCCGGAACTTACTTTCACCGCTGAGGAGGTTCAGACTGTCATCAACAAAGCATAATCCTCAAAATCCATTGACCATGATGGAATTAACATGCTAATGCTAAAGCATCTAGGCTCGACGGAAGTAAATTATCTCACCAAGGTCCTCAACCTGTCGCTGACCACTCTTCAAATACCCGATGTGTGGAAAGTCGGAAGAGGGGTCTCACTACTGAAACCTGGGAAACCCGCCAACAAAGGGGAATCTTATCATCCGATAACTGTCCTTTCCCCAGTAGTGAAGACACTTGAGGCCTTGCTACTCACGACTTTACTCACCATCTGAGCCTAGCCAGGCACAAGCATGGACTCCGAAAAGTGCACAGCACCACCACAGCACTTAGCGTCATAAACGCCCAGATAGTTCGTGGCCAGAACCAGAAACCACCCTGCGAAAGAACGATCCTCCTAGCGTTGGACCTGTCAAAAGCTTTTGATACGGTCGATCACACAACGCTACTGCAGGACATCGAGAAAACTACGCTTCCTCCAGGACTGAAGAGGTGGACCATGAACCCTGAGCGGTCGACAATCATCCGTACTATTTCGAGGTGAAACATCTAAACTGAGAACAATTAAACAGGGGGTTCCGCAGGGTGGTGTCTTCTACCCGCTTCCGTTTAACTTCTACATCTCGAAACTTTCCATAACCTCGTACGCAGATGATTGCCCGATATTAACGTCGGGCAATGGAAATGATGGCATGTGTTCACAATCTGTCCGACCTTTCTCGTTTCCTCACTGCATGGAACCTAACACTTTCCCCCACCAAATCCGCAGCGATCATTTTTACAAACTGGACGAAGGAGTATAGACTTGAACTTAATATTGCAGTCGATGGCGTCAAAATTCCGACTGTCAATAACCATAAGATTTTAGGTGTAACCTTTGATAGTCTATGCTCCTTCACTCCCCATACGACCACGATTATCGCCAAGGTACAGAGCCGCAACAAAATCCTCATGTCGCTAGCCGACAGCACATGGAGAAAAGACAAAGAAACATACAAGACAATCGGCCGGCCGGTCCTCAACGCAACACCAATATGGTCGCCTGGATGCAGTGGTATGCAGATGAGGAAACTCCAGACCTGCCAATATGCTGCACTCCGGACCACGACGGGATGCCTTTTGATGTCTTCCATAGAACACCTTCACTGCTTGGAGCGGAACCGCCTCCTAGGAGCATCAAAAGGTCTTTCCTTGACTACGTCGACGACGTCGTACAGTACGCCGACCGGACGTCAGACGCAACTGACTATCGACTGGTACCATTCACAGTGGAGTCATTAACACCTTCACCGACTCCCTTCCCGTGAGTGGCATTCTTGAAGTCAAACCACCACCCATCACAGACGAAGAGCTCGAGTTGCCACGAGAAACTCGAGTGACCCTAGCGCAACTTCGTTTTGGATATTGAAGCAGGTTAAACTCCTACTTATCCAGAATAGACCCTGACATACCCAAAGTATGTCCTGCATGCAACGAGTCTCCGCATGACACTGACCACCTCTCTGCATGCCCTATCAACCCCACTCATCTAACACCCTTTTACCTTTGGTTCGACCCCGTCGAAACAGCACGTTTCCTGGGTCTCCCGTTAGATGACGTCGACGACAACACAGATACCCCTTACCATTCTAACGGGGATTGATAACTGTTAAAACAACAACGACAACTAAGTAATCAGAATTTTTACAAGATATTGCAATTTCCCCACGGCGAAATATAATATTTATTTTAAAAACCCTGTCAACAGAATGGCGGAAGTATCTTGTACTCGAAAACACCTAAAAAAAAAGAAATAAAAATAGCGTACAAAGCTAATAGCAAAAATTTAATATATTTTATTGCTGAAAAAGGTCTTAATATTGTTAATGGAGGTAATTTAGAAGTAATTAAGTTTGGTTTTGGACACAGCACTTTTTGTATCAAATTTTCTTCATATACTTGCTGCAACATCGCCACATTTCCAAAAACACACACTAACTTCAGCTTGAAGTTGTTTACTTGACGAGGAATAATTACGGTTTTTCCGAAGTGTCCTAACCGCAGACGGATCTACGGGTTCGGCTATTGAACATCAATTTTAATATTGCATTAAAATTATTTTTGTGCTATATAATGTGAAATAAATATGTACAAATGAATTAGTGAAGTGTTAGAGGAAGTGCAAAATATAGGCGAAAAAATAATTTTAAATCGAATATATACGGTCTTCAAATAGTGCTAATTTTCAACTTTAAAACTAATGTCTTGAAAACTATATGTTTCCCGAGGCTATAAGCATGTTTACTCTTGATCTGGAGAACATTTTCTATCCGACCATACCCATTTTATTCCCGAAATCCTGGAACATATACTAAAGTTTTCCCGATCTACGTAACCAGAATTGATTTCGGCCATGGACACGATTTCAATTACTTTGGCGAAGGGGTAAAAAAACCGAATTTCCGTATAAATGGAATATGTGCGAATAGGAAAGCTTCTCTAGAGAAGGAATATTCAAAAATTATATAAAAATAGCTTATATTTTTTTAAATATTCACGATTAAAAGTTAAAAAATTAGCTCTAATAACTTTCTATGTTTCTCTATGTTTCACTAAATTTTTTTACGTTTTTCACTCTGTATATACACTCTAAACATTGAGCTAAGTTCACATTTCACTTTTATTTTGCTATATTTTACCTAAATTTATTAATTTAAAAATCAATTAGTTCGTTTTCATCGTTGAAAAGGTTAGATTGTTTACAATTATGAGGAAAACGAGCGTTGCCACATCTTAAACAGCAAATACTTATGTAAGATTTTTTACGATTTTTCTTTGTTTGTTTTTCGCGTGATTCATTTTTCTATATTAACTATAATAAGAAATACTTTCTACATACATATGTATATGTATAATATGTGATTTATATTTAATAAACACAAAGAACTAAAACTCGATGATAATATTATAACATTTATATCATATCGGGGTGACAGAAATGCTTCCGCGTAGTACTCCTTTCTGCGTTAGCGTCCTTCGGCCACGCTCTCAAAAAATAACCTTGGTCGAGCGAATACCCGGGGTGACTGAAGTACTTTCGCATAGTACTCCTTTCTGCGTTAAAAATAAAAAAATATATTGAGTTTTCGTTATACAGTTGTTATATTTTTTGGTTATCATGCAGTCATATTGAAACAAAATTTCGTTTTCTTTATAAAATGGTTAAATTTTGGTTATTATATCTGTCAGCGATTTCCATTTATTTTTGATGAAACGTTGTTTTGTATTTTAGGTGACAATATATATAATATTATTATATGATATTATTATATAATATTACTTATTTGTTTCTTAAACTAAATGAAGAAGATATCCATATGCATGAATGGAGGAATTTTTGGGAAAAAAGGAATTTCGGCGAATTTCCTTATTATCACGTGGTAGCGCTCCATTTCGTCTTGAAGTGAAAAATGTGAGTAAAGTGTGTTTAATGTGGTGAAATAGCTTCTTGAAATGTTCGAATTTTGGGAATTTTTGAATTTTTAAGGTCGAATATCACGTAAACTAAGGGTTTGCGGTACCTATAACACTATATATTTTTTAATCAGAAGGACTTCCTTTTTCCAACAGTGCCTTCAAATCGCGGCGCCAAAGAAATCGGAATTGTGCCGGCCATATATTACAGTACTCGTACAATGCTGCAAAGTTTTTGCCTCTTCCTAAGTTTCCTGATGATGATATACATATTTATCTAATGAAGTTTCAACAGATCATTTCGAGCAAACCTTTGAATTGCAGTATTTGGACGATTTATTAAGAAAGACAAAAAATGTTATGAAAATATAGGGTAAAATTTAGAATAGCATCCCCGGATTTCGGGGATAAAATGGGTATCAGTGGAAAGGTGACGCTCTCCAGATCAGGAAAATATATATACAGTTGCCGCTGACTTGTAGTTTTAAAGATATTTGCATTTAAATTTGAAAAATTGACAACTTTTACATTGATAATTTGTATATTGTGGTAACTTTTTCACTTATATTATGCACTTTTCGCTTACTAGCACTTCACTATAACGTTTCTATAGATTAACAATAACAAACAATATTTACAACAAATATTAAAAAAATTAATATACAGAAACGTTATAGTGAAGTGCTAGTAAGTGAAAAGTGCATAATATATGTAAGTGAAAAGGTTACTCACAATATACAAATTATCAATGTAAAAGTTGTCAATTTTTCAACTTTAAATGCAAATATCTTTAAAACTATAAGTCAGCGGCAACTATGTATATATATTTTCGTGATCTGGAGAACGTCACCTTTCCAGTGATACCCATTTTATTCCCGAAATCCGGGGATGCTATTCTAAATCCCAGCCAAAATATACATACATATATCAAGATAATCTTTTTGTGAGCATAGTATAAAATCAAAAGTGCGTGAAAGCATTTATCAAGAACATTGTGAACAATACACACATATCGGAAAATTTTGAAATGGCAGTTCTGTACTGCGATTTCTATGACAGTAGGATATATAATATGTATAAGCCAAGTTCTATCAATAAAAACAGAGCATCCATGACGTGAGCCTCTGCGTTCGATTTGTTTTTCTCTTTTGTTCAAGTGTTGCTTTCTTTATACAAATTTTGTGGTTAATTTATGTGTAACAAACGGCTTTCTGAATTTTGAATAAATACTTCCTTATATTGAATGCCAATGTGAATAATTATACAAAACTTAGCCAGAATTCATTATGGCGTGAAACTAAAGAGAAAAAAATTCAAACTTGTAGTGTAGTTTTTCTATGCTTTGTAATAGTAGGTGCTCAATAAGTTGTACTGATACACATTAAGTAACGCGTGCAAACAGTACTATAATGGTAAAAAAAATTTAAAAGTTATTAGCAAGTTGATCCGACTCGGCCATTGTATTTGCCACATTTAGTATTGCCAACCCATATTGAAATCTGTAATTGTAAAGAACTTTTACTTATATTAAAATTTTTATTATTGAATGTTTCCCCAGATTTTGTAATAAACGATATGAAAGCCAATTTAGCATCTAGTTTTTCAAAAGGATTGCTTATTATTTCTTAAAAAATCAATCTCCAAATATAAATTTAATACGAAGTTGCATAGTTTTTGTACATATTGTCGATGTTTAATATTGCTCTCATACACATATTTGGTAGAGATGGCAATATTAGTTTGAGTACTTTAGGGAACTAGCAAGGTGGTGCATTACTCTTTTTTTATTTCGTGCATAGCTTTTACTTTTGGCTTTGTGAGTAACGAAAAGTTATTTAAAAACATCAGTATACATTTGTAGCATTTTACCTGAAGCATTAAAAAAAATTTTATTTCTCTGCCAATTTTCGATTTATGCTAAATCTTCAAGCATGAATTAGAAAATTAACTCCTGTTAGAAATTATCAAACATCTGCATTAATTTGCTTTCTTACGAACATTGACGTGATTTTTTTAACGTTATCTTTAGCCAAAGAGATTGACATTAATAGTAAAAGAGTACTTAATTTCATCTGTAAAATCAAGAGGTAATAGTGTAATATAATTTATACAAGCAAGAAATTACTATAACAAAGAACAACTTCAAATATTGTGTGAATATACAAGTTTTACAAGCGGTTAAATAATGCTCTGTTTAGAACTATATAATAATTTAAAATAATCAATTTAAAATAATCAATTTAAAATTTACACATTTGTTAAGAAGTATCATAATTCAATAAGTTGGCGACGAATTTTATTCATATTTGGATTGAATAATATTTGGTGATGAATACTTCACCGGTTCCGGCGTTGGACATGACTATTAAATGTCAAAGTCCGCTTAAACTATATTATTACCAGTTACCGGACGCCATTTGCGATATTAGTAACACCACAGCTTCTAACTGTGATAATATAATGCGTTATAGTAGATCGAAACTCTTCGATCTTCGCAACGAAACAAATTCCCGTCGCCGTCCTGAATATGACCTAAGAGCTGAATTGCAATCGCTTGGTGTTTGGAAGTTTAATGCCAGTGGCAACGGTCTCCAAAATAGTGCAGGTTCCAATAACGAAGGAACCGCAGTATCTAGCAACGCATATGTCGCTAATCATGCAGCACAATTATCATCGGGGAATATGAATGTACGGGCACAACGTTCTCCGGGAAGTCGTGAAACTACATTAAACATTTCGAATTCTTCGCAACATAATACTTCTTATCACAATCTTCATAAGACGTACATAGATCATCGCAGCATTTCTTCATCTCATCTTATGCCAGCGTTTGCTAAAAGACGTATTGCTGCTTCTTCTGCACCTTCTAGTAATGCTGCTATTGTGGGATCACAAAATTTGTCGAGCAGTGGAAATTCCTCTTATGGTCCCAATTCTCCTGTCGATACCCGTTCGCAAACGCCAACAGAGGTTAAAGACGGTTTATTTTACAGTAATATTTCCGGTGGAAATAACGGGAATATGCGCCAACGAAACAAGGATCAATTATACGATTATCTTCAACGCGGAAGTAGCGGCGGTTCGATCACTGGAGATGACCCCAACATATTTATATCACCTCAGAGAAAACTTTTAGGTATGCAACAAACTCAAATTAAATTTTTTAAGAATATTGTGTACTTTTTTTTAAATCCGAAATAGGGTCGGCTTTAGTATACCCACGATTTCAGAGTTATAAGTGGTATGGTTGGATAGGGCTGATGCTCCAGATTAAGAATATAGTTCTTGCGCCAGCAAACTTATAGTTTTCGAGATGTTTGCATTTAAAGTTGAAAATTTTGCAAATTTTATATTGCAATTTCTAGATTTCTAGTAATTATTTATTTTATAGTATGCACTTTTTATGCTTTTACATTTCACTTCATTGTTTCTACATATTTATTTTACAGTAATTATTTAGTTATTTGCTTAAAATAAGCATTTTATATTTTACACGAAGGTTCGGCTTTAGTATACCATCCCAGGATTTCGGGAATAAAATGGGTATGGTCGGATAGAGGAGATTCTCCAGATCACGAATATATATGGTTATAGCCGCAGGAAGCTTATAGTTTTCGAGTTATTCGCGTTTTAAGTTGAAAATTTGCAATATTTTAATTACATATTTTCGATATATAAAATTAATTTTGCACTTATATTTTTCAATTTTATATACGCTAACACATCACTTATTCATTTGCACACATTTATTTTATATAATATAGTGCAAAAATAGCTTTTAATAAACATTTAAATTGTTGTTGAATTTGATTATTTAAGAATAACAAATGAATTACAAACTGTCATATAATTAGTGTTACCTTATCGACATCATTTGTAAAAATAAATGTGTCAAATAATCAGTGTTACTATAGTAAAATATTTTACAAACTAAAATAAAAAAAAAATATGTAGAAATATTATACCCTAAATACAGGAAACATAATCGTTGATAAACATTAAAAAAAAATA
Source organism: Bactrocera neohumeralis (assembly GCF_024586455.1). NCBI lineage: Eukaryota > Metazoa > Arthropoda > Insecta > Diptera > Tephritidae > Bactrocera > Bactrocera neohumeralis. The sequence continues at coordinate 21,264,833 of NW_026089624.1, read as the reverse complement.
TAAAAAATTTAAGTGGCTGCTAATGTAAAAATGAGTTCTACGGGAGAAAAAAAAATGTATATACCCGGTGTTGGACCGACCAGGGTTATTTTTTTTGAAGCACGGCCGAAGGGCGCCCACGCAAAAAGGAGTTGTACGCGAAAAAAATTTGATACACCCCGGTGTTGGACCGACTAGGGTTATTTTTTTGAAGCCGTCCACGCAAAAAGGAGTTCTAGGCGAAAAAAATTTGATACACCCCGGTGTTGGACCGACCAGGGTTATTTTTTTGAAGCGCGGCCGATGGCCGCCAACGCAAAAAGGAGTTCTACGCGAAAAAAATTTGATACATCCCGGTGTTGGACCGACGAGGGTTATTTTTGTGAAGCGCGGCCGAAGGCCGCCCACGCAAAAAGGAGTTCAACGCGAAAAAATTCTGATACACCCTGGTGTTGGACCGACCAGGGATATTGTTTTTTATAGGTTGTTGATTTTCGTATTTGGGGTATAATCTGTTCCCTTTATTTCATTTAGTTATTATAAAAATGATGGTGATAAGGTAACACTGATTATATGACAGTTTGTAATTTATTTGTTATTCTTAAATAATCAAATTCAACAACAATTTAAATGTTTATTAAAAGCTATTTTTGCACTATATTATATAAAATAAATGTGTGCAAATGAATAAGTGATGTGTTAGCGTATATAAAAGTGAAAAATATAAGTGCAAAATTAATTTTATATATCGGAAATATGTAATTAAAATATTGCAAATTTTCAACTTAAAACGCTAATAACTCGAAAACTATAAGCTTCCTGCGGCTATAACCATATATATTCGTGATCTGGAGAATCTCCTCTATCCGACCATACCCATTTTATTCCCGAAATCCTGGGATGGTATACTAAATTCTTCCCCATTTACCAAACGAATAAAAATGAATAAAAAATAGGATTATACCCCAAATACATAATATATCATGATTTTTGATCGGGCAGGCCGCCGACGCCTAAAAGGAGTTTTACTCAAAAAAAGCTGACACCCCGTTGTTGGATCGGCCAGGATTATTTTTTTTTTAGAAGCGCGGCCGAAGGCCGCCAATGCAAAAAGGAGTTTTACTTAAAATAAAACCTGACACACCCCGGTGTTGGATCAGACAAGGTTATTTTTTTTCAAGCGCGGCCGAAGGCCGCCAATGCGGAAAGAGGTGGAACGCGAATAAATTTATGTTTTTCCCGGTGTTGGATCGGCCAGGGTTAGTTTTTTTTTGAAGCGCTTCCGTTTTGTCATTATCTTCACATTTATCAATTCCGCGTTTATGCCTGTGTCCAGGATACAAATTTAAAGTACATAAAATTTATAATTTATAAATATATAATTATTAAAAGTTAAGGTGTATTTAAAGAAATGAGTGCAAATTCATCAGGTAAGTAATATAAGTTTTAAATTGATAAAAATATAAGTTAAGGCACTTAAATAGATATGTGTCGGAGCGTCAACCAGCCGAGGTGTCGTAAAGCGAACCAATGTGCTTAAAGCGTCGGAAGTTAAATCAATGTGGAATATTGTAAAAATAATCTAAACATTTTATAGTAAAGAAAAATGTATTTTCTTAGCGGAAGAGCAAGGATTGATTTTAAAATCTAAAATGTGTCTACGCATAAAGTGCCAATGACGCTGCCATTAAATAAAAGTAGCACTGTTGGGGCGTTCCTATGCCGGAGAGGTGGTTGTCGGAACCGAACTGCATTGGCATGATCGAGCGATACCTGGTTCGATAACGCGAAAATTCCACTTCCTCAAACATTTTATCTAATGTATGCGTATGCATCTCATTGGTCGCATGCTGAAGTGAGGAAGAACAGTTTTATCAGAGAACCAGTTTTATCTAGCGCTACTATATGTGACTGGTATAATTACTGCCGCGAAGCCGTAGTATTATACCAGGTTGACCATCGGGTAGCGGTAAGTAAAATTGGTGGCCCTAGTAAAACTGTTCAAATAGATGAAAGCAAATTTGGAAAGAGGAAATACAATAAAGGTAATAAAATAAAAACATAATTTTTTTTTATGTAATTAATATATCTTTTCTTATTTTAGGGCGGAGAGTCGAAGGCCACTGGGTTCTTGGGATGGTTGAAGATGGGAGTGACGACCTTAGGCTGGTGGTATGTCCCGGCAATGTCAGGTCTGCTGAGGTGCTCATACCTTTGATAGAGAAGCACGTGACAAAAGGGAGCATTATATGTACTGATTGCTGGAAGGCGTACGATTGTCTGTCCAGCCACGGGTATGAGCACCGACGGGTTAATCACAGCGACCCCGATAATCCGTTCGTCGCAGAGGACGGGACCCACACTCAACGCATCAAGCCCCAGTGGCGCGTAATTAAACGATTTTTTATTAAAGACTTATAATAATGGTGATGATTTTTCCAATTTAATTTTTGAATTTATTTGGAGGAAAAATATTGCAAATAATCATTATGTACAATTATTAGATGCATTTAAACCTACTTATAAGCCTTAAAACTTTTTTTATTACAATGGAAAATTTATTTCAGAAGGTATTTGTTTCCTGCGATTAAGTTTTCATATTCATTTTTATTTGTTTGATAAATGTGTAATTATGGCAATACTTATTATCATGAATAATGAAATTTGTGTAAAATATAAAATGCTTATTTTAAGCAAATATCTAAATAATTACTGAAAAATAAATATGTAGAAACAATGTAGTGAAGTGTAAGTGTATAAAAAGTGCATAATATGAAAGAAATAATTACTAGAAATCGAGAAATTGCTATATAAAATTTGCAAAATTTTCAACTTTAAATGCAATTATCTCGAAAACTATAAGTTTGCGGCGGCAATAACTGTATATATTCTTAATCTGGAGCATCAGCCCTATCCAACCAACCCACCCTGAAATCATGGGATGGTATACTAAAGTTTCCCCGAAACCCGTCTCCGGGTTGTAGCCACAGTGAATAGCGTGTTAGATTAATAATATTAAAAAGACATGAAGACTATCATACATTATTTTTCCAACAGCTTCTTTTGGTATGGCTGGAACTCATTTGCGGAACTCGTATGCAAAACACTCTGCCAAAGTAAATTATATAGCGCTCTCACCCACTGCAATATGCGTCGTTTCTTTCACCAATTTGCTAAAATATTTGTGTGCAAAAATGTTCCCTACTTTTTTCCTTCGTTACTTGTAGTAACTATAAGTTTTTCACTTGCGACTTCATATAATACATTTTCTTGGCAACTTTGTATTAGTAATTGCTTTCAATAAAAATTTTTAAATAATGACTTATTTCCATAATAAATTTAAAGGTCGGCTTTAGAATACTGACCCAGGATTTCGGAAATAAAATGGGAATGGTCGGATAGAGGAGGTTCTCCAGATTCAATAACATTGAATTAAAACTATTTTTGCACTATATAATGCAAAAAAAAATTTGTGTACAAACAATTTAATGAAGTGTTAGTGAAAATAAAAATGAAAAATATAAGTGTAAAATTAATTTTAAATCCAAAAAAAACGTAATTCAAATAATGGTAGTGCAAATATCTCGAAAACTATTGGTTTCCTGCTATATATATTCTTGATCTGTGGAACCTCCTCTATTCGACCATACCCAGTTTATTTCCGAAATAATGGGACGGTATTCTAAAGTTTTCTAAAAATGAGTGCTGTGAGTTATTCTGTAACCCTTGATTTCTGAACGTAATATTTTTCTCTCTTACAGAGCAAGACCGCGAGCGAGACAAAGAACAAGAACTTCAGTCTGGCAGTAGACGACTATCATCACCCATATCTTTAGGCTTATGTAGATATAGCCACAATAACGGTGGCATCGCTCAAGAACGTAGAATCGGCAGCGGCCGTCTGCTACACCGCGACGTAAACTGGGATTATCGTGCTTCTCAAGACAGAGATAAAGGCCAAAACTTAAGCTCTGCCCCAATTCAAGATAAAGAAATATTAGCGCCAAATCATTTAAGTCAGGCCCGAGGTGTGGGGCGGTATTCAGAGCGAACTTCGGTTGGAAATGGATACTCAGACCGACGACATTTGGAACGGCGTGGCGGTGGTGACAATGACAATGTCCGAGATAAATATGAATACGTAAGCAATGCTCAGACACCAAATGCTCATGGTGGTGGTACTAGACGAGATATATATGCTGCTGAGTCTTCTTCAAATCAGCATTCTATATCTCATAATCGTAATAGACGGAACCAGAAATATCATGATAGGAATGAAGAGCCTGAATGGTTCAGTAGTGGTCCAACATCTCAACATGATACAATTGAATTGCGTGGATTCGAAGAAATTGACGACCAATACAATGAAAGCTCTAACGAAGGTATTGGTAGCACTAAGCGTACACATTTTCCAAATTCGTCGCGAAAAATAAGTGAAAGTTCATCATCTCGCGAGAGCAGTACTTTGAATTTGTCTAGCTCGAAGTCAAAAGAGCAATTACATCTATTATTAGATCACGAGAATGTTGACAATAAAACCGTAACTTTATCACCAGGCACTTTGCCATCCGGCAACAATATAATTTCTTTTGAAAACATAGATTCTCTCCGTGAGGAAGAGGGAAGTAAAGTGTTAAAAGGCAATGGTGACAGCAAAAAGAACGCTAAACGATTAGGACGAAGCAATGAAACTTTTGATGCGACACTTCCAGATTTTATGCTCGAAACTGAAGAAATTTCAAAAAAGTCAAACACTTCCAGAGACTCAGAGTTCAATTTTGATGTCTTCCTAAATCCTAATCTTGATCCCCTTAAACACTCGTTAATGTGTGGAGACAATTCCAATAATGAGAATGAAGTAATAGGTAGCTCTCGATTTAGCCGTTGGTTCGCTAATAAAACTGTAGGTAATGAAGGACAATTCGGAAATTGCAATGCAAACAATACAGCTATGGATTTCATTGAAAGTGACACCAAAAATGAAAGTAATACTCTGATGGAATTTCTTAACAAACTGCCAGCTTTACCGGATTCTGTTATAACGCAAAAAGGTACATGTTTGTTGTTTGACAATATTAAGGGGTTAAGTATAGTCAAAAATTGGCAAATTAACTATGTATTAAAAAAGATGTCGACTTGTTTTGAAAGCAATTTGAATAAAAATTTATCAAGGATATTGTGGAATTCAATAGAGAAATGCGTCGTTGTCAGAATTGCAAACCAATATTCGATTCCTATTATTATTTCTTCTTCTTTATTGGCGTAGCCACCGCTTACGCGATTATAGCCGAGTTAACAACAGCTCGCCAGTCGTTTCTTCTTTTCGCTCGTGGCGCCAATTGGATATTCCAAGCGAAGCCAGGTCCTTCTCCACCTGGTCATTCCAACGGAGTGGAGGTCTTGTTGTTGTCGTTTTTGTAGCGGCAGAGTTCTGCCGAATTGACAGTCCTTGGCCGGATAAAAATCTGGGTCTAATCCGGTTACGAAGACCCGACTGTCGTGGGAACGGAGTCTTCCTCTTCCTCAGCTTCCCCCGGCGGGTACTGCTTCAAACACCTTCATAACTGGAGTGTTTTCGTCCATTCGGACAACATGACCTAGCCAGCGTAGCCGCCTCCTTTTAATTCGCTGAACTATGTCAATGTCGTCGTACATATATCTCATATAGCTCATCGCTCCATCGAATGCGATATTCACCGTGGTCAGTGCACAAAGGACCATAAATCTTTCGCCGAACTTTTCTCCCGAAAACTCTCAACGTCGACTCATCAGCAGGACGGGAATTATGAGCGATATATAGAGTTTGGTTTTTGTTCGTCGAGAGGGGACCTTACTTTTCAATTGCCTACTCAAGCCGAAGTAGCACCTGTTTCCAAGAGTTATCCTGTGATGGATTTCCAGGCTGACATTGCTGGTGGTGTTTACGCTGGTTCCCAAATATACGAAACTATTTACAACTTCAAAGTTATGACTGTCAACAGTGACGTGAGAGCCAAGTCGCGAGTGCGACGACTGTTTGATGACAGGGGTTGTTTCGTCTTGCCCTCGTTCTCTGCCAGACCTATTTGCTTTCGCTCTTTGTCCAGTCTGGAGAAAGCAGAACTAACAGCGCGGGTATTGAGGCCGATGATATCAATATCATCGGCATACGCCAGCAGCTGGACACTCTTATAAAAGATTGTACCCGCTCGATTAAGTTCTGCAGCTCGAATTATTTTCTCCAGCAGCAGATTGAAGAAGTCGCATGATATGGAGTCGCCTTGTCTGAAACCTCGTTTGGTATCGAACGGCTCGGAGAGGTCCTTCGCGATCCTGACGGAGCTTTTGGTGTTGCTCAACGTTAGTTTGCACAGCCGTATTAGTTTTGCGGGGATACCAAATTCAGACATCGCGGCATAAAGGCAGCTTCTTTTCGAGCTGTCGAAAGCAGCTTTGAAATCGACGAAGAGGTGGTGTGTGTCGACTCTTCTTTCACGGGTCTTTTCCAAGATTTGGCGCATGGTGAATATCTGGTCGGTTGTTGATTTGTCAGATCTAAAGCCACACTGATAAGGTCCGATCAGTTTGTTGACGGTGGGCCTTAATCTTTCACACAATACGCTCGATAGAACCTTATACGCGATGTTGAGGAGGCTTATTTCACGGTAGTTGGCGCAGATTGTGGGCCTCTTTGTGGATTTGGCAAAGCACATTTAAATTCCAATCGTCGGGCATGTTTCGTCCGACCATATTTTAGAAAAAAGGTGATGCATATTCCTTATCAGTTCTTCGCCGCCGTGTTTGAATGGCTCAACCGGTAATCTATCGGCCCCCGCCGCTTTGTTGTTCTTCAGATGGGTAATTGCTATTCGAACTTCTTTATGGTCGGGCAATGGAACGTCTGCTCCATCGTCATCGATTGGGGAATCGGGTTCGCCTTCTCCTGTGGTTGTACTTTCACTGCCATTCAGCAGGCGGGAGAAGTGTACCCTCCATAATTTAAGTATGCTCTGGGCATCGGTCACTAAATCACCTTTGGGGGTTTTACAAGAGTATGCTCCGGTCTTGAAACCTTCTGTTAGCCGCCGCACATTTTCGTAGAATTTTCGAGCTTTTCTCCTGTCGGCCAGCTTATCAAGCTCTTCATACTCACGCATTTCGGCCTCCTTCTTTTTCTGTCTACAAATGCGTCTCGCTTCCCTCTTCAACTCTCGGTATCTATCCCATCCCGCACGTGTTGTGGTCGATCGTAACGTTTCGAGGTAGGCAGTCTGTTTTCTCTCCGCTGCGACACGGCACTCCTCGTCGTACCAGCTGTTTTTTTGCATTCTCCGAAAACCAATGGTTTCGGTTGCAGCTGTACGTAAGGAGCTTGAAATGCCGTCCCACAGCTCCTTGATACCGAGTTGTTGACGAGTGCTCTCAGAGAGCTGGAGTGCAAGCCCGTTCGGCTGTCTGTTGTGATTGCATGTTCTCGACGTCGAACCTTCTTTGTGTTTGTTGACGTTCGTTTTTTGCTACACAGTGGCGGGTGCGGATCTTGGCTGCAACAAAATACTGATCCGAGGCGATGTTAGGACCTCGGAGCGCACGCACATCTTAAACATTGGATTCGATGTGGCTTGATAAATATTTCTATGCTGGAATCTAGTACTTCATGTAACCATATTACGGGCCCCGGCGAAGTCGATCAGTCTCAACCCATTTGGGGATGTTTCCTCGTGGATGTTGAATTTACCGACTGTTGCGCTAAAAATACCTTCTTTGTCCACCGTGGCGTTAAAGTCGCCAAGCACGATTTTGACATCGTGACGGGTGCAGTTCTCATAGGTGCGCTCCAAGCCCTCATAGAAGGCTTCTTTAGTCACATCGTTCTTTTTTTCCGTCGTTGCGCGGTCGCAAATCGGCGATATTTTGGAGAACATCAACCAGCTGGGCAGTGGCACCTTCCCAATTAGGGAACCGAACATTCCAGGTGCATGCCCTCAAATCGTAGTTCTTATTTCGTTTGCCATGGTCGTCTCAAAAGAGGGATCTCTCATCCGAGGCAGTTGGTAAACTTTCATTGGGTGCGCGTTTTACGTGGCGGGTCTTAAACCCAGCGCACAACCCTATATATATGTTTACTTATGTGATAAAACTTGCAAATAACTAAATTTGGAAACAATTATATTTAAGTTTTTGATGAGTTCTATTGTATTGAAAAATGTCAACGAAAACAATAAAAGGAAGCTTTTAAGTGATCACGAAATCCGCTTGATGCACCAGGCGAATCGCATGAGAAATTTAGCTTACATTAACTTGTATGTTGGTATACATTCTTACTCTACAGATTTACAGTAACGGACAATAAAATGGAATCAGAGGGTTTGTTTTGAAACAACGGTATAATTTTTTTGAACATTTTCATTTATGTAGTAACTTTTTTGTGTAATAACAAGTGTATTCATTTGTACTTAAAAAAAAGAAAGGATTGGCGAGTTTAACAGTTAACTGTAATTTAAAAAGTGTAAATAGCGTGCTTTGTGTATAATGAAAAAATAATAGAATTAATAGCGAAGTAATTTCATAAACAAAAAATATTGATTCTGCTTATATTAACTTTATTAGATCTGTGTAATGAATATTTGTATAAAATATGTACATATGTATTTATGTAGAATTATTTTTCTAGCAAATCAGGGAGGAGTAGGGAGGAAGGAAAATTTGCGAAAGAAGGATCACACGTAAATAGAAATTGCAAACATATCGAATATGCTTCAAAAATGTGAGTTTAATGCCTTAAAATTTTCCAAAAAAAAAGCTTGAGACCACAAAAAAAGACTGCGGAATTCGATCAATATATTGCAAGATTGTCACTGTGCGATCCGTTTAGAACCGTTGCAGCCATTCAACAAGAATTAGGTGCACAAATTTATTCAAGAATGGTAAGAAGACGACTTGTAGGAAAGTCTCTTTGGCACATTTTTCTTAAAGGCTGGTTTCTGTAAAAATTTATTTTTTTATTGTAAGATATTATTTTGATTTGTTCTCCGAATTTTTTAAATTTTTATTTTACTTTTGTTATCGCAATATTTATGAATTATTTTTTTTTTGTAAATATTTTTACTGTAACTGATAGCACTTGACATGAAGTAAATAATAAAAACTTATTTTAGTTGAATTTAAATCACATTCATATTATTTTATACATGGAACGAAAAATTAATACTAAGGATGATTCTATTTTATTGTTCGTAACTGTATATAACATCGATTGAATAAAGACGCATTTGGGTGCTAAATTGCGTTTCTAACGTTTTGGAAATCCTCTTAAAATATCTAGATATTTTTCCATAAACTCAATAATTATGACATTTTTTATTGTTATTCTGTCATCTTTTTGCTTTGTTTCTGATGAAAAAACCGATCAAACTATCGGAAACTATTTCTGTGATACCAAAAAGCGATACAGTTTCTATTTGGAACGTTAAACCTGTAATATTTGAAATCATGACATATACTACATTTATTTTATCCGTTTCAATTCCGACTCCGACAACTATTGGATTCTGGAACACCCCTGAACAATTTTAAAAGTAATATTTGTTTGTGTTGATCTAGTTTCAAACGAAGCTCCTTGCGATGACCATCACCAATCATTGGATATTCACCTAAATCAATCGGGCAAAAAATCAGTTTTATAAGTAGTTAATTGAAGAAATTAATTCTTTTTTAATTAATAAAGTGGCGGCCTCAGGAATTTTATTTCCATATTTTTTCGTGAAAAATCAACATTTTATAAAAAATCGCAAATAAAGAAGGCCTTTGATCAGGCAATAGATTTTCAATTTTTCAAGTAGTAAAAATCATTAAAATATATTTCGAGCTGTGGCATTCACCAGGTCAAAAACAAAGTTCTGAGAAGACACATTTCAAGTTCCAGGCTCAATTTGCTTTCCAACTCCAATTATTTATATACGCTATGGACACATAAATAGCACACTTGGTCATCAAATAAGAAAACATTTATTTATTCCTTAAGTTTATCATTTACGGATTTAAGAAGGCATGCGTTTTATATTAAAAATTATTCACTTTAATATTACTAAAACTCTAAAACAATAAATATTTTATTATCGCCAAAAAAAGACGAAAACATCAATATCCTATATGAAAGCTGGGACACATATATAGCACAATCTGAAAAGTGGTTTAAAAAAGGGTACAAAAATCTTTAAAAATTATTTAAAAAAATTGTAAAATTGTTCATTTCGTTAGTATTTTGTACTATATCCATCATTTTTAATCACCCACTCACATCTTTGCTGCATGCTGTCCACCAGTTCTTGACATCGTTCCTTTGGGATTGAATACCAAGGCTTCTCAATTCCAGCTCATAAATCATCAAAATTTTTGAATTTTTTGCTTGCTATTTTGAACTTGATATCATTACATAAATTTTCTATTGGTTTCAGATCTGGTTTTGCACAGGGGACTCATATATTTTACATTTTTTATTGCCGAGATCATGCTTAACTACCTTTGCGGTGTGCTTCGGATCATTGTCTTGCATAAATGTCCAGTTTATGAGCATGGCTTGAAATGCAAATGGATCCATTTTATTTTTCAGTATATCCAAATACTAAAACTGGTCCGTTTTACCATTTATTCGAACAATTGGCGCGATGTCATGCCATGAAAACACGCCCCCGACTATGATACTTCCACCGCCTTGCTTAATGGTTTTTTTGGTATACCTAGGTTTTAGGGATTAACCTTGTGGACGACGTACAAATGTTTTTTCAACTGAAACCTTCCTATTTATCTTGGTTTTGTCGCTCAAAAACACGTTCTTCCAAAATTATGCTGGTTTGTCTCTGTGGGCCTTTCCAAATGCCAGTCGAATTTTGATGTGGCGTTTTGACAGGCGTGGTTTCTTACTGGTAATTTGTCCAAAGAGATGAGATGCGTTTAGTCGTCTTCCTACAAGCTTTCTGGACATGACCACACCATATTCGTAATTAACTTCGATCATAATTTCTCTGGCTGGCTTAAACGGATCCGCTTTGCTCTTCCGTACTATGTTTTTGTCAACACTATTATCAGTTTTACGTGGTCTTAGTTTTCTTGGTATCTTTTTATTGACACAAGATGGGTATGTTTTGTTGCATAAAGAGCATTTTATAACATTTTTGGAGAGTAATGTATTTTTTCAGCAATTTTGGCAGGATCTTTTCGTTTTTTGCTCACATTGGACATAAGGACTCTATTTTCCGGCGTGGAATGTTTTCTTCTTCTCATTTGAATGAAATATTGATGAAATAATTATATATTCGCAAAATTAAATTAAAAAAATACGAGAACCTCACACAAAATTAAAAAAAAACTACGAACTTAAAAATGTGCTATTTATGTGTCCACCTCAAATCAACACTATACGCAATAAAATTGTCGCGTACAAAATTTAATAGAAAATAAACAGTAATTTTGTGTAGGGAAATGAGCCTCATACTGGTGACAAATAGATACATACCAAATTTTTACTGTTCAACTACTTTAGGATTAAAGAAATTAGAATTAATATGGGATTCAGATGTGTGCTATTTATATGTCCATGGCTGTATATGTATGAGATATTATACATTGCACGAAAAAGAACGATTTTTCGAAAATTCTAAGTACACTTAACCCCTTAAGTACAGTTCTTGTAAGAGAAACATTGCTTTTAATTCTTTTATGCTCTTCTTAACTTCATTGTGTAGTTACCGCTATCACGAGTGTAGAGGAACTGGAAGCGCGTATGGGTGTCATGAATACAACAAATGAAGTTTTACCGGCGACACACCATGTCGATATGCCTAACAAAAAAGATGAGGAAAGAGTGCTTAGTATGATTCCTTCAATTGCAAATGCGCAGTTAATCTCAGAACACCCTCAAGCTGGGGAAATTGAAGCATTTAAAAAGGTACTTGAACAACTAGGAACAGGAAATAAACAGCTACAGCAGCAGCATAACCAAACACAACAGCATGTACTACCACACAATCTGCAGTCAAATGTTTTGATATCGCCACAACATCGATCTGACCCGATGCCTCCGCTTAATATTATGCAAACAGGAGCTGCTCCAAATCTCTCACAACAAATAATTGTTAAAAATGATGAGCTGAAAAAGATTTTGCTTTCACAGGGATATCATCAGCAGCATCAAAGCAATGAAGAAAGTAATATTTTGTCTCAGTCGCAGCCGCAGCCAATTCCACTAACTGTATTGTTTGGGAATCATCCTCAAAAGCGTATGGAACAGAATTTGTTTCAAGGTATACAACGTGGTGTAGTGTCAATAAATTTTTTGGAACAGCAACTTAATAACCCGAATACGTCACCGTCTATAAAAGAAGCAATTACTACAGTTCTCCGTGACGCATCTACGATGGCAACATTGCACAGCAATGTTCCACACAATCAACAGAACTGTGGACTTATTGGATCAATCCTCCACCAAGGCCCCAGTAATTCACCGATCCAACCGCCACAGCAACAGCAGATTTTGCAGCAAATTCAGAATGTCATGGTTCCAGGACAAAGAGAACGAATTTCACTTCTGCCACATCAGGCTTCAAATCACCAAGCTATTCCGTGCCAACGAGAAATGCAATTTCACACACACGCCATCATGCAAAATGCTACGCTAAAGAAAAAAATAGAGGAACAACAGGATTCAATTAGACGACGCCAAGAAAATAATCTACAGTCAAATAATAGGTTAGGATTAAATGAAGTAGATACGCAACAAAAGAATATTCAGCAAATGCAAATTTCAAGTAACATGCAACAGCAAACTGCAGGAACACAACAGCAAGCTCAACCAACCCGACATATTAATTCGCCTACGCCTTTGGCTTTTACACCAACATCGGTGTTGCGTAAGATGACTGCTGAAAAAGATAATTCGAACTCAAATCCAACAACTCTACATCATAACATGTTAAACTCTGTACTACAGCAGCAAAATAAAGCCATGGCACAAAATACATTTATAAATCCAACCAACAACCAACATCAAATGCAACAGCCCACATCCACTCTACCACGGATGATACTTGGTGGGAATAACACACAGCAACAACAACAGCAAATGAGTAACAATAATTCGTTGCCGCCACAATCCTTAAACCAAACACCTCAGCAGCAAGCGGTCCAACCTTTACGCAACTCAATGGCACAAATAAAATGGCCACTACATTTAGTAAATCAAAGTATCACTGCTATTAAACCGATGGGTAAGCATATCAGCTGTTTACAAATGTGTCAGACCCATAAAAAAACATTTTGACAGCAACCATAAAATTGGTTGCATTAATCTTATATTTACTCAATTAACCAGATTTTTTCTCTAAAAAGTGTCACTTTTTCCACGGGCCTGCCTGCCAAATTTTTCGGTACAACCATAAACTATCTTTGCTAAAGCGAGTTCATCAGGAGCTTCTGACAAAAAAAAAAATGTAGAATTTTATTACAAAAAATTAGAGCATCGAAAAAAAGTGTAAACACTACAGTAAATAGAAACTAAGTTTTTTTCTCTTTGGTTTTGCTAGTAACTTATTTTATTTTTTAAATGTAAAACATAAGTAATGGTTGAGAGGTTTCCACTTCATTCGACAGAAAATTGTAAACAAAAAAATTAATTTTAAAAGTGATGTCTTTTGATCCAGTTCCAATTTAAGCTCCGCGGGGTGACTGTGACTAATACTTCGAAATTCAACTAAATCAATCCGCCAAAAAATTAGTTTCATTAATAGATATTTTAGTGCCAGATTGAAACTTTTTGAGAAACGCTTCAATTAATTTCATTTGTATGTTTGTGACTTCTTATAGTGGCACTAAAGCTAAATGGCTCTGCGTCAAAATGTACAATTAACAGTTGTTACCAGTTTAAAAACATAGTTTTTAGAAAAACGCATTGAAGTTTTACACTCAATTTATTTAAAGCTATAGCTACTGTGAATGTTCCAAAGTGTCCGAGTATTTTTTCTAATAATCGAATAAATCGAAAAAATCTGTCTTATTTTATTGAAAATTTCAGAGAATATTTCTAATTTATTATACTTAAATTAGATTTACATCTATAATCTCCATTGCCCCTATTATTTTGTTTTGTATACGCATGCTTTCCTATCAATAACTGTTAGATACCTCTTCTTCTTAATTGGCGTAGACACCGCTTACGCGATTATAGCCGAGTTAACAACAGCGCGCCAGTCGTTTCATCTTTTCGCTACGTGGCGCCAATTGGATATTCCAAGCGTCAGGTCCTTCTCCACTTGGTCCTTCCAACGGAGTGGAGGTCTTCCTCTGCTTCCCCCGGCGGGTACTGCATCGAATACTTTCAGAGCTGCAGTGTTTTTCGCAGAACTTTTCTCGCGAAACATCAGTTGATGTCATTGTCCAAGCCGCTGCACCATATAGCAGGACGGGAATTATGAGCGACGTATAGAGTTTGTTTTTGTTCGTTGAGAGAAGACTTTACTTTTCAATTGCCTACTCAGTCCGAAGTAGCACTTGTTGGCAAGAGTTATCCTGCATTGAGTTTCCAGGCTGACATTGTTGGTGGTGTTTTACACTGGTTCCAAGATAGACGAAATTATCTACGATTTCAAAGTTATTACTGTCAACAGTGACGTGAGTGCCAAGTCGCGAGTACGACGACTGTTTATTTGATGACAGGAGATATTTCGTCTTGCCCACGTTCACTGCCAGACCCATTTGCTTTGCTTCCTTGTCCAGTCTGGAGAAAGCAGAACTAACGGTGCGGGTGTTAAGGCAGATGACATCATTATCATCGGCATACGCCAGCAGCTGTATACTCTTATAAAAGATTGTACCTGCTCGATTAAGTTCTGCAGCTCGAATTATTTTCTCCAGCAGCAGATTGAAGAAGTCGCGCGATAGGGAGTCGCCTTGTCTGAAACCTCGTTTGGTATCGAACGGCTTGGACAGGTCCTTCGCGATCCTGACGGAGCTTTTGGTGTTGCTCAACGTCGAAAGCAGCTTTGAAATGGACGAAGAGGTGGTGTTTGTCGATTTTTTTTCACTGGTCTTTTCCAAGATTTGGCTCATGGTGAATATCTGGTCGGTTGTTGATTTGCCAGGTCTAAAGCCACACTGATAAGATTCAATCAGTTCGTTGACGGTGGGCTTTAATCTTTCACACAATATGCTTGATAGAACCTTATATGCGATGTTGAGGAGGCTTATCCCACGGTAGTTGGCGCAGAGTGTGGGGTCTCCCTTTGTGTGGATTGGGCAGAGCACACTTAAATTCCAATCGTTGGGCATGCTTTTGTGCGACCATATTTTACAAAGAAGCTGAAGCATGCTCCTTCTCAGTTCTTCGCCGCCGTGTTTGAATAGCTCGGCCGGCAATCCATCGGCCCCCGCCGCTTTGTTGTTCTTCAGGCAGGTAATTGCTATTCGAACTTCTTCATGGTCGGGCAATGGAACGTCTGCTCCATCGTCATCGATTGGGGAATCGCTTTGGGCATCGGTCGCTAGATCACCTTTGGGGGTTCTACAAAAGTATGCTCCGGTCTTGAAACCTTCTGTTAGCCGCCGCATCTTTTCCTAGAATTTTCGAACATTACCCCTGTCGGCCAGCTTAGCAAGCTCTTCGTACTCACACATTTCGGCCTCTTTCCTTTTTTGTCTGTAAATGCGTCTCGCTTCCCTCTTTAACTCTCGGTATCTATCCCATCCCGCACGTGCTGTGGTCGATCGTAACGATGCGAGGTAGGCAGTCTGTTTTCTCTCCGCTGCGACACGGCACTCCTCGTCGTACCAGCTGTTCTTTTGCACTTTCCGAAAAGCAATGGTTTCGGTTGCAGCTGTACGTAAGGAGTTTGAAATGCCGTCCCACAGTTCCCTTATACCGAGTTGTTGACGAGTGCTCTCAGAGAGCAGGAGTGCAAGCCGAGTAGAAAATCGTTCGGCTGTCTGTTGTGATTGCAGCTTCTCGACGTCGAACCTTCCTTGTGTTTGTTGGTGTGCTTTTTTTGCTGCACAGAGGCGGGTGCGAATCTTGGCTGCAACAAGATAGTGGTCCGAGTCGATGTTAGGACCTCGGCGCGTACGCACGTCAAGAACACTGGAGACAGCCAGGTAGCTTGATGTATTTTTTTGTGCAGGAATCTAGTAACCATATTTCGGACCCCGGCGAAGTCGATCAGCTTCAACCCATTTGTAGTGCCAAATATACCTTCTTTGCCCACCCTGGCGTTAAAGTCGCCAATCACGATTTTTAGGCTAGCCAGTCAAAAACCCTGAACCGTGGGTCGTGTCAACTGGCACGACCTATCTTATGGGCGCGCAATGTAACTGCACAGTCAAAAACGCTACTCCCTTCTCTCTTTGACGTGGGATGATGTGAGAATTCACGACATTTGGATTTTTGCCGTGGAAACGTGTCAAGTGATTGCTCTCTCACAGCGCAGGGTTGCCAATATCGATACACTAGTAATTATCAGCTTTTATAATTCAATCTGTTCAATATGTTTCAATATCTTTGAAATTTTCATAAAATAACTCAAAATCAGAGTCGAATGCTATTATTTATAAATATATAAACTATTTTTGATAGTTTGTTTTCAGTTTTGGTATTTTATATTGTAAAAAATTGTAATTGAAAACAAAGATGTGCTCAAAACAATATATGCTTATTGGGCAATGGCAAGGTTGTTCAAATATAAACAAACAAAGATGGCTGATTTCTGCGTTTTTACCACGTTTTTGACTGTGCACACATTTTGCCGATAAGGAAGGAAAAGGAAGGAAGGGAGTAGCGTTTTTGACTGGCTAGCCTTTTTGACATCGTGACGGTGGCAGCTCTCATAGG
Source organism: Bactrocera neohumeralis (assembly GCF_024586455.1). Taxonomy (NCBI): domain Eukaryota; kingdom Metazoa; phylum Arthropoda; class Insecta; order Diptera; family Tephritidae; genus Bactrocera; species Bactrocera neohumeralis. The sequence continues at coordinate 21,248,002 of NW_026089624.1, read as the reverse complement.
CGCGCTGCAAGCGCTCATAGAAGGCATCTTGGGTCATATCGTCCTTCTCTTCCGTCGGGGCGTGGGCGTAAATCAGCGATATGTTGAAGAACCTCGCTTTGATGCGGATTGTGGCTAGAGGTTCATTCACCGGAGTGAATAATAGTACTCGGCGACGGAGTTTCTCTCCCACCACGAATCCACTAAACTTGCGCTCCTTTATATGGCCACTGTAGTAAATGCCACAAGGACTTACTCGTCTCTATCCTTGTCCCGTCCATCGCATTTCTTGGACGGCGGTGATGTCAGCCTTTATTTTCACGAGAACATCAACCAGCTGGACAGCGGCACCTTCCCAATTAAGGGTCCGGACATTCCAGGTGCATGCCCTAATATCGTAGTCCTTATTTCGTTTGCCATGGTCGTCATCAAAAGGGGGGTCTCTCTTCCGAGGCTGTTGGTAGTTTTTCATTGGTAGAGGTTTTTTCGTGCCGGGACCCAAACTCAGGGCACAACCCTATGTAAGGGATGTTTCGCCTTCTCACTTTAGCTCGCCTTCGAACGGATGTTCTTAGGCTACTCAGAGGATACTTGTTCAAAGACCGGAAGTCGTGAGCTGCTTGAGCCATGCGTAAAAGAATCGTTTCTGGCCACTCCCAAGTGAATGGAGATCAGAGAACTATCCTCACTTACGTGAACTTCTCCACATTACTCCATCCTCCAACTGTTAGAAACGTGATCGAAAATTGTCTTACGCTTGTGGACAATAGTATATTATTGGATATTTCATATTCAATGGCAAATTTTTCATTATGTAAGGGAAAGAACAAATTTCTATTAAGGGATTAGGTGGATTTCAGAGGTACTAACAAAGGTATTATTACGATATTTTTCAAAGGTACATATTTGAACAATGTCTCCTGAAATTTTGATATAAAAAAGTTGAAAATTCAGCCGTTGAAACCTCATCTCTCTGGATGTCTCCCAAATAAGTGCTCTCGCCGTAAACAGCATAACCTATTAATGGTTCACCTAAAATTAAAAAAAAAAATGAACAAACGAAATAAAAAAACCGAAACTTTATTTTTTTCTCAGTCCTTGACCAAAAAATCTTATTTTTTGGGTAAAATTTTTGCTATTTATTAGTTTAAAAAAATATGTTGTAATGAATCAAAAAATTCTTCGTTCAATAACTAGATATTGTTATTTTAAAAATGTGTACACAATGCGAACTAAATCGGTCTATACCTTTTCGAGAAATCGTGTTCATCGACTTCAAAAACACACCTTAGAGAAAACGCTTTGAAAGGCGCCTAGCCTAGCTGGCCACGATCGCACAAGTTCTCAAGGCTGTATCTCGGAAGCTATTACTCGAATCAACATGAAAGTTTAGGACAATGTTCTAGAGGTTGTAGAATAAAATAAGACAAACAAATAAAACAATTCCCACGACAGCCGGTTCTACGCACCGGAATTGACTCGGATTTCATCCGACCAAGGGCTGTTTTTTCGGCGATCTAACCCCGTTTGGATCGGTAAGTGTTAATTTGTGTTTGTCGTCACTAGAGCAATGCCTTGCAGCAGGGTTGCTCCGTATCCTCCTGACTCGCGCTGGCATTGAGTCCAACCCGGGCCCGGAGGAATTTTTCTGCTGCGTGTGCGCAAAACGGCTCCATCCAAACTCCACCTCGGTCAGGTGTAACACATGCAATGGATGGAGCCATCTTAAGACCTGTTCAGGCCTTAAGACTCATAGGGAGTGGACGACGCGATACGTGGCCCCATGTTGCCTGCGCAATACTGCGAGCCAAGCCTCTACGGCTGTGCAATCCGCACATAGTTCGCGCGCCGCGCCGCCACCCAATCCGAGTGGCCAACAGAGGACCTCTACGGTCCCTAGGAGCTCAACCAGGCAACATAGCCCCCCTTCTGACTTGTGCCCCCCCCAACCTTCATCCCGCTCCAATCCTCGTGCGAGAACACACCAGCAGCTCTTGGTCCCTCGCACAGTTTGTTCCGTGTGTTAGACCGTCATACGTCGGAACGTGACATCCGTCGAGTGCAATTCTTGTACTGGCTGGTAACACTTTTCGGCGTGTTCCGGCCTGCGCACCACACGTGAGTGGAGTGACTTATACGTTGCCCCATGTCGCCTATCAACACCCCAGCGCGACAACCGCCCCTGCGGGTACTACAGCTGCAACAACTTCCACCCACACGTCACCCCTCACCCCTCACCCCCAGGATCACCCACGGACACCCGCGACAAACCCGGCTACTTCAATTTAACTGCAACGGACTCCAGAGTAAGAGCTTGGAGATAGTTGCACTTATGATTTGGGAACGTCTATCGATAGCTGCGGTCCAAGAAACCAAGTTAAACAGCCGCTCAGATCTTCTGAGTTGTGCAGGTTTCAACGTTATACGTAAAGATCGCGAGCGAGATAATGGTGGTGGCCTAGCTTTCGTAATGGACAACACCGTGCAGTATCGTCTAATCGATGTGGACATCGACCCCAGGGATACTACCCTAGAATGTCAGGGTATAGCTATCCGGTCAGGCGATGTCGAGCTCGAAATATTTTATATATACATCCCTCCAGTTACATGTTGCCCAACAGGATATCACCCGAATATAAGTGCGCTACTTCGTGGTGAAAACCGTTTGGTACTAGGCGACTTTAACGCGCACCACGATCTTTGGCATTCCTGCCTGTCAAATGATCGTAGGGGGATGGAGCTGGCGGAACAGATTGACGATTCGACATTCTGCACAATGAATGACGAAGCCCCCACTAGAGTTATGGGCACCTGTAATAGCTCGCCGGATATTACCATTGCTAGCGGTGGTCTGATAAACAGCATAGCCTGGCGACCTATGCTAACTCTCGCATCAGACCATCTGCCCATAATTATTTCGATCGTGAAGCCTCCCGATTTTGTTTCTGTGGACAACCGCACCTATTTTAACTTTAACAAAGCTAATTGGGTCTGCTTCACAGAATTTATTGAGAGCACCTTCAACGCTCTACCCATTCCTATGGACGTATGTGTTGGCGAACGTCAATTCCGCAAGGTGATCGCAGCAGCTACCGCTCGCTTCATCCCGGCTGGAAGAATCGCGGAAATCCGCCCCAATTTCCCAGCCGAAGCAACCGTTTTAGCTAATGAGCGCGACACCTTACGCCATGCCGATCCCGGGGATCCCCGAATAAGGGATCTCAATTTGGAGATTCGGCGAATGGTAAACCAACATAAGCGAACGAAATGGATAGAGCACCTGAAGTCCTGTAACCTCTCCACCGGAGTGAGTAAGCTTTGGGCTACTGTCAAAGCTCTGTCTAACCCGAAGAGACATGACGACCGAGTTGAAGTTCAATTCAATGGTCATGCCTCTTCGGACCCGAAGAAGTGCGCGAGCTATTTTAGCCGGACTAGCTTTAGACAAAGCTAAACGATGTGTTAACCGACGGCTGCGCAAAATGCCAAACGAAGGCGCGCCACTTACTTTCACCGATGAGGAGGTTCAGGGTGCCATCAAAAAAGCAAAATCATCTAAATCCATTGGCCATAGGATATCTCACCAAGGTCCTCAATCTGTCGCTGACCACTCTTCAAATACCCGATGTGTGGAAAGTCGGAAGAGTGGTCCCACTACTGAAACCTGGGAAACCCGCCAACAAAGGGGAATCTTATCGACCGATAACTCTCCTCTCCCCAGTAGTGAAGACACTTGAGGCCTTGCTACTCCCGACCTTCACTCACCACCTGAGCCTAGCCAGCCACCAGCATGGATTCCGAAAAGTGCACAGCACAACCACAGCACTTAGCGTCATAAACGCCCAGATAGTTCGTGGCCTCAACCAGAAACCACCCTGCGAAAGAACGATCCTAGTAGCGCTGGACCTGTCAAAAGCTTTTGACACGGTCAATCACACAACGCTACTGCAGGACATCGAAACAACTACGCTCCCTCCAGGGCTAAAGAGGTGGACCATGAACTATCTGAGCGGTCGCCAGTCATCCGTACTATTTCGAGGTAAAACATCTAAACTGAGAAGAATTAAACAGGGGGTTCCGCAGGGTGGTGTCTTCTCCCCACTACTGTTTAACTTCTACATCTCGGAACTCCCACAACCACCAGAAGGAGTTGCCATAACCTCGTACGCTGATGACTGCACGATATTGGCGTCGGGCAATGGAATTGATGGCATGTGTTCGAAGGTAAACAGCTACCTCTCCGACCTTTCTCGTTTCCTCACTGCACGAAATCTCACACTTTCCCCCACCAAATCCACAGCGACCATATTCACAAACTGGACGAAGGAGTATAGACTTGAGCTTAACATTGCAGTCGACGGCGTTAAAATTCCGACTCAATAATCCTAAGATTTTAGGTGTAACATTTGACAGTCTATGCTCCTTCTCTCCTCATACGACCGCGATTATCGCCAAAGTACAGAGCCGCAACTCGCTAGCCGGCAGCACATGGGGAAAAGACAAAGAAACGTTGTTGGCAACATACAAGGCAATCGGCCGGCCGGTCCTCAATTACGCAGCCCCCATATGGTCGCCTGGATGCAGTGGTACGCAGATGAGGAAACTACATACCTGTCAAAACACTGCACTCCGGACCACTACAGGATGTCTTTTGATGTCTCCCATTGAACACCTCCACAGTGAGACGCTTATGCTCCCAGTTAAGGAGCATAATGAACTCCTCTCCAGGCAGTTCCTGCTGGGATGCTTTCACAGAAATCAACCCTGCAGTCATCTGCTTGGAGCGGAACCGCCTCCTAGGAGCATCAAAAGGTCATTCCTGGATTACGTCGACGACGTCGTACAGTACGCCGACCGGACTTCGGACGCAACTAACTTTAGAAAGGTACTGACCGCCATTCACAGCGGAGCCATCAACACCTTCACCGACTCCCTTTCCGTGAATGGCGTTCTTAGAGTCAAACCACCACCCATCGCAGACGAAGAGCTCCAGCTGCCGCGAGAAACGCGTGTGACCCTTGCGCAACTACGTTCTGGATACTGTAGCAGGTTAAACTCCTACTTATCCAGAATAGACCCTGACATACCCGACGTATGTCCTGCATGCAACGAGTCTCCGCATGATACTGACCACCTCTTTGCATGCCCCATAAACCCCACCCATTTAACATCCTCCTGCCTTTGGTCCGACCCCGTCGAAACAGCACGTTTCTTGGGCCTACCGTTAGATGACATCGACGTCAACACAAATGACATTTACCATCCCAACGGGGATTGAATTTCCGTTAAAACAACAACAACAAACAAACAAAAAAAATCTAGTGAAATTTTCAAACATACCTAACACACGACCTAATATATATTTTTTAATTTACACAGGGCGACCAATTTTAAAAGCTCCTTTACCACCACAATCTGGCAATCACCCACAAATACCGCAGCTAAATCAAATGATGTTTAATAAGTTAGATTTTCAACAAGTGCAACAAAACCGTTTGAAAAACAACCAGACCCCTCAACATGTTTTAAGCCAGTCCACGCCACCATTTTCGCAACACGCGATGGTGTCACAACAAGCACCAAACCACACTAACTTAATTCCTCATGTTCAACATCAGCAACAGTTATATCAACAACAACAACGTATTCTAGCGTTGCAAAGACATCAACAACAATTCCACCTACAACAACAGTTGCACCAACAACATTCAATTGATACAACCAATCGAAATAGTTCGTTTAGTAATTGTTTTATCTATGTAATTTATAACTTAAAGATTTCATTTTCTTGCAGTTTGTATGCAGACGTCACTTGCCAATGATAGTAATGGTATGATAAATAACGCTGCTGCTACTGCTACAACTGCTGCCGCCAGCATAATAAATTATCAGCGTGATGGTGGTTTGTCTCCCACGAGTAATCAATTGGCGCAGTGGTTTTCGCCCGAGTTACTTGCTCAAGCATCTGCTGGAAAACTTCCGCTCCTGAATATGAATCAAGCGTTATGTCTAGAAGATTTCGAGAGAAATATACAACATTCCTCAGCACCAGTGAGCAACTAATGTCACAGGGTGGAAATATTATGTTTAAAGTTGTGTATAACTTAGGAAACATGTTAAATAATATTTTTTATTAGATGGCTTGGTGACACTAAATAAGCAGAAAGTATATTCTATATGAATTTAGATTTAATTTTGAAATTGTCGGAAGTAAAACGTTTTTAATATCAATTGGTAGTAAATAAAAAGTCTAATATAGCGTTCTGTCATAATTATAAATATTACACCATATGCGTATGAAATAGTATCTCAATTATTGCAAATGAATAATTTAGATTTCAAAACGATTGTAGTTTATAAAGTGTAAAAAATATAACTAAATTAGATGACGGCAAACAATTACAATAAGAACACCCGTAAGTATTTCACTTTATGATACAAATAAAAAATTTTACCAGCAGCCTAACCAGTTTGCGAAATATTACTCACATACACACAGGCATAGAACTCGTTCAAACACTTCAAATTTCTAACACTTGATAGCGGGCAGTATAGGCGCCAAGAAAGAATGAAAGAAATTGCATTCACACAAGGATTCTTTGTCCCCCACATATAAATCTCACTTGTTGCTGCTGGGACGGTTATCTAGGTCCTCGTTAGGATGGTAAGGTTCAGATAAGTAGACATCGAGGTCATGCAACGGTAGGCCCAGGAAACGTGCTGTTTCGACGGGATCGGACCATAGGAAGAAGTATCCAGAACAAAGGTGCGCAAGAGTCACTCGATCCTTGCGGCAACTCGAGTTCGTCGTCTGCAATACGCGGTGGTTTGACATGCGGTCGGTGAAGATGTGTATGGCTCCAATGTGAATGGCAATGCGTGTATAAGTTCGCAGCGTCCGAAGCCTGGGGTCGAATCGTTACATCCGTGCACGGATCGGCAAACAGACGAAAGAAAATCACGTGATACGTCAATCGTATGCGGTGATTGGCATTATGACACGATAGCAAACGGATCGTAATATATTTTCAATTCGCAATAGTTTTTAAATTCCACATTGCTTTGGATCGTATTTTTAGGTCACAATAGATGTAGAACTGTCAAAACTTAAAAAAGCTAATTAAATATCAAAATGAATCCAACATTGTTTTTTAATTTGAGCTCTAGTGAAAGTGATGGGCATAAAAAAATAGTGCGGAGATATCTAAGAGATCGTAGCAATAGCGTAGGTATAAAAAAAATTATGAATCCTCATTAACAAAATTTTCCTTATAGATGTATCGTTGAACAAAGCATTGGAATCTTAAAAATACGATGAGGCTTTTAGGATATGGCAAGAGAAGAGGGTATCACCCCCCAAAAGTGGAAGATTTGCTAACGTTTGTGAGGCATTACATAACATCTGCATAAAATTGACAATAAGTTACGACCCTAAAAGTTGCAGTTCTTATCACACACAATAAATGGACACCGGCGTAGCGAACCACTTCACCGCAATCGACCAAACGATAAGAGATCAAATAAAGTATTCTTCAATAAATTTAATTCAAAAATGTGTATGTCCTTAATCTTGTAAATAATTTTATTTTTATTGTCAACTGAAATACAAAAATTTTGTTCATATAAATTTTTTTTTTAATTTTTAATGAGATATTCCATTCATTGGTTTCTTGTTGATGTTCTTTATTACTAAAAATTATTAAACACTTGAAAATTTAAAAAAATGCTCACATCTCCATAAATTTGTCTATTACGATTGGTAGTTTGATATACTCGTTCACGTATGTCATCATGCCAGACTACGATAGAAGCGTTACGATCACGTATTGTCATAATACGAAATACAGGATTTTACGTGACGAGTGATACGTTCACGGATGTAACGATTCGACCCCTGGCCAACGTACTGTCTAATGTCGACGTTGTTAGGGAAATACCTTTTGATGTTCCTAGGAGGAGGGTCCGCTTCAAGCAGGAAAACAACTTAGCAGAAACTGCTGACGGGGGAGTTCATTATGTTCCTTAACTGAAAGTATACGGGCCTCACTATGTAGACGTTCCATCAGAGGCATCCCGTTAAAGTCCGGAGTGCAGAGTGAGTATGGTCGCTCTGGATTTTGTGGGGAAAAACTTAGGTTTACATTTGAGTATATACCATCGATTCCATTATCCGACGTAATTATCGTACAATCATCAGCGTACGAGGTGATAGAAAATCACTTCCTTCACACGACAGTCGGGTCTACTTAACCGGAACGGACCCGGAGAATTCTCTCCCTACGATAACAACAACCACATAGAAATTCCGTCTGGTGGTTGAGGGAGACGTAGAACTTGAACTTGTTTAGTTCATAGTCCAACTTTTCAATCCTGGGGGGCCAACGACGCTTTGTTCTTCAAGTGGGTAAGTGCTTTTCGAACTTCTTCATGGTCGGGTAATGGAACGTCTGCTCCATCGTCATCGATTGGGGAATCGGGTTCGCCTCCTCCTGGCGTTATGCTTTCACTGCCATTCAGCAGGTTGGAGAAGTGTTCCCTTTATAATTTTAGTATGCTCTGGGCATCGGTTTCTAGATCACCTCCTTGGGTTCTACAAGAGTGTGATCCGGTCTTGAAACCTTCTGTAAGCCGCCGCATTTTTCCGTAGATTTTTCGAGGATTACCCCTGTCGGCCAGCTTATCAAGCTCTTCGTACTCGCGTATTTCGGCCTATGGTTTCTCTCCGCTGCGACACGACGATCCTCATGGTACCAGCCGTTCTTTAGTCTTTACTGAAAACCATTGGTTGCGTTTGCAGCTGTACGTAAACGCTTGAAATGCCGTCCAGCAGTTCGATATACCGAGTTGGTGATGAGTGCGCTCAGAGAGCAGGAGTGCATGTCGAGTAAAAAACAGTTTGGCTGTGTGTTATGATTCCAGCTTCTCGACGCCGAACCTTCCTTGTGTTTGTTGATCTGCGTTTTTTGATGCACAGAGCGGGGTGCGTATCTTGCCTGCAACAAGATAGTTGACCGAGTCAGTGCTAGGACCCCGGAGCGTACGCTCGTCTAAAACACTGAAGACGTGTCTTCCGTCTATTCCAAGATCGATCTGTTTGGAGGCTTTTCGATCCGGAGGCAGCCAGGTAGCTTGATGAATTTTTTTATGCTTCTAATCTAATACTACAGATAACCATATTTCACACCTCGGCGAAGTCGAACAGACCCAACCGATTTGGGATTGTTTCCTCATGGAGGCGGAATTTACCGAACGTTGTGCCAGAGATACCTTCTCTGCCCACCCTGGCGTAAAAGTCGCCAAGCACGATCTTGGCATCGTGGATGAGGCAGCTCTCATAGGTGCGCTATAAACGTTCATAGAAGGCATTTTTGGTCACATAGCCCTTCTCTTCCGTCGGGGAGTGGGCGCAAATCAGCGATATGTTTGAAGAACTTCACTTTGATGCGGATTATGGTTAGACGTTCATCCACCGGGGTGAATGCCAAGATTTGGGGACAAAGTCTTTTTCACACCATGAATCCCACACCGAATTAGCGCTCTTTTATATGGCCGCTGTAGTAAATGCCATAAGGCCCTACTCGTTCCAGTCCTTGTTCCGTCCATTGCACTTCTTGGACGGCGGGTGATGTCAGCCTTCACACTAACGATGACATCAACCAGCTGGGCAGCGGCACCTTCCCAATTAAGAGACCGGACATTCCAGGTGCATGCTCTTAAATCGTTGTCCTTAATGCGTTTGCCATGGTTGTCGTCAAAAGGGGGGTTTCTCTTCCGAGACTGATGTTTATTTTTCATTGGGGGCGCACTCAGCGCTCAACCCTAAGGAGAGATGGTTCGCCTTTTCTCTTTAGCTCGCCTTCAAAAGGATGTTCTTTGGTTACCCAGAGGATACTTTGTCAAAAACCGGAAGTCGTTTGCTGCTTTAGCCATATGTAAAGAAATCGTTTCTTGCCTCTCCCAAGAATATAGCAATCAGAGATCTTTCCTCACTTGCGTGAACTTCTACATATGACCCCATCCTTATAAGGTTGAACACAAGCAATCTCGCTCGGATTGGATAGTCGCATGACAGCTGTATACTGCGGACTCAATCAAGTGAGCTATGACTTCCTTCGCGAAATTTAATTCTCCGGAGGCGGACTATATCTTTCCACCACTTTTGCAACATGAAAAGCAAGTTTTCCTGCCTTACCTTGTTCGGCTGATGAGAGATAGCATTGTGCTGGTAGGAAGGAAACACGATTTACTGGCGAAATTCTGTAGGTATTTAACCAACTTGCTTCTTACTAAAGAGTATGGAAAAGAGTTGATTATGAAATAAGATCGAAGGCACTGAAAATTTCTTTTTTACATTGGAATGTGGCAGCAAAAGTACGCAGATTGACGGAGGCCGGACTGCGCACTAAAATAGTTAAAACCACAGTAGCGGATAGCAGGATTTGTCTCGGCGCTACAAGAGGCTGCCCACTGCGTGGAGTGCTATTTCCCTTATTAAGGAGACTAGTCGTGAAAGACCTATTTGAATTGCTAACTATTATTTAATTTATGGGACAATTCGAAGGCACTATCTGTGTTCCAATCGGATTAGGCCTGGCAAAGGGAAGGTGCAGTGGATTTGGCCTGAACATCAACCTCTCGAAATGACAATCGACACTCAGGTCCCTGCTCGGCCTCAGGAGCCTATCCCTTGGCGGCTGAGAAGTGAAGATGACTTATATGGTCAAATATCTTCGCCTCGGGCTAGATTCCACTCTGCGGTGGAAGCAGTATGTGAACCTGGCCATATTCAAAGCCACTAAATCACTAATAGTGTGAATCGAATAGCCGGAAAATTTTGAAGCTGCAAGTCAAGGATTATTGGGTGGATGTATACCATGATTGCGCGACCGATTATCACGTATGCCTAGTAATCAATCAGGCAAACACACACTGCTTCAAATGACAGCAAAAGTGTTTGGTATAGAGAAAGTAATCTCATCTCAGCAAATAAAGGGTATAAGTCCCCCCGGCTCTTCTCCCAAGGTACAGCATTACCCAAAAAGTAAACGTTACTAGAAAGTTCAAAGTTAAGATACATAGCACAATCAAGTGGTACACCGACGGCACGAAAAAGTCGGAGGAAATTGGAGCCGGAATCGCAGGACCGCGTACCATACTTTTCATACTTTATGAGAAATTTTCCGAGCACAGGTCTTTGATATAAGTCGGTATGTAGAGATTAACTTTCAACGCAACGAAAGTATCGTTTCTGCTGCAGTAGTGCACAGAACGGCTGAACAGTCTATCAGGTCGTAGCCGAGTGCATCTCATGTACCCGTGTGTACCCGTTAACAAAGGTATAGCGGAAAATGAACTGGCTGGTGAGCTGGCCCGCTCCGCAGCATCCAACAAAATGGGATCCAAAATTTATTGCGAGTGGTTCTCATACCAAAAAAACGCTGACACTCAAGGACATGCGCCAGACCAAGTGGCTAATGGGTGGTTACAATCTAAACAAGATGAAAAACGTAATCAATCTTCCAAATCTCGGCTACTTGTTTCATTCTGCACTGACTATTGTAAGCTCAAGAAGCACATATGTAACATGCGCTTAGCTTAGCCGAAAAGGCGAAGAAATTCCGCTTTTAAATAAGCGTCTACAACTGGGGGTTGGTTGTCGCAGTTGCATCGGGTGAAAACTTGCCCAAGAGAGGCAACAAAGCCACGAGGGATTACACAGCAAACTGAACCTAACGTGCACAGGCGGAGACGAAAACCTGGGCAACCACCCATCAGAGTTGAGGCCAGTAAGATTCAGATTTTGGTGTACTTGAAGCCCAGAATGAATTAGTTATGACAAACGGCTGGTAAGAGCAGCATTTTGTCTTTGTGTGAAATCTTGCTGAAATGGCTGGCAGGCTAATGCTGTTGTCATCTCCGTCTCGCTTCAAGTACGTTCAATGAACGTCGCCATATTTTTGAGCGTACAAATTTAGTTGAGGCGAACTTCTGGATGTGAACATAAGCTCCCACAATACTTATGTCAACCCCGGCGTGACCATATATAACCACGGAGTACATATAGGCCAACTGTTACCACGTGCGAATATAGGCTTGAAGCAGAGACCCATTAGAACAAAGCGAACACACCGCAACAACAACAAGAGAAAACGCAACAAAACCAATATGATCAAGATAAGAAATACGTACAGTTTTCCGTTAGAGTAGTACTTTGATCCTCCACACTAATCACTACTCAAAAAACCACCGGACAAAACCGGGGAAAAGATAGCCTTTAGAGAAACTCCAGCCACTCAAGCAGAATCCGCAAAACAAGAAGAAGAGAGAAGGGCAGCACTCAGATTTGGCATTGGCAAAACAGAAAAATATCAGCATGGATGTTAAAAACGGAGTGGCACAGCTAGAATAACTCTTTGACTTAATCAAGAATTATTGTAGAAACTGGCTTACCTTAGAAAACGAGAAAAGTCGAGGGCAACTAAGCAGGCGCGCCACGATCCTGAACCAATTACCTCGAAACGAATCACGACAAGCCCAGTGGAACCTTGATAAACAATGCAACCACGTAGCGATGAGGGCAATGAATCCGTGATCATTCAACCAGCAGAAAGCAATAGCTTCACAGAGGTCTTTAAGAATATTCGCGGCAAGGTAAATCTTCAAGAAACAGATGATTAAAGGGATCCACAAAACAAGAGACGGGCGTTATTATTAGAGCTTGAGAAGGGGCATACTAAAAACCCAGTTTCTATGAGGCACTCAAGACCATCTTTCAGGGATCGGAAACTCTGTATATAACTCTTCATCACGATAAAGGCGACGCTTTGTTGCAACAGACACGCGTTAAACCGCATCAAGACGCTCAAAAAGTTGTTTGCGCTGCTTTGGACCAGTGCCTTTGCGCAAAGCTCCCATTATGCTGCTTCTCCCAACTAAAAAGTAGGACACCAATCCCGCGGTCGGCGAAATGTACAGTATATGGGAATTAACACAATACATAAATATTCTACAGGCCAATATGCATAGATGCAAAGCTGCTAGCGCTCTAATCTCCCAGATGGTGACGGAGAACGGCTACGAGCAATATAAGGAGAAAGAGAGCGGAACCTGGCTGGAAGAAAGCAGTTGAACCGTCGCTATTTGGCTACTCCCAGGAAGTAATGCCGTCATTATGGTAAATGGAACAGCAACGGTTTCATATTTCACAGCATACAATAATTTAAAGAAAAGCTCGAGAATACAGAAGATTCAGCCAGGTGTATGAAGGTTAAATTTTTAACGCTGGAGACCTAAATTCTAAAGTGGAGTATGCCAAACACGGTCGAGAGGAAAGCGCATTCTAATAGTGCTCAATACGGGGAACTCCTTGTACTTTTATATCCTTTGTGATCGGCAACGGAACAAACGCCATAAGGAAAAGGAATAATACAGGAACACGAAAATGGAACGTTTCGAAATTAATTTCGGAAATACACAAACAGACTCCGCTTTGCAGCTCTCTGATTATTATAACGTGAGCTTGCCACAAATCAATGCGCTAGATTTCATACAGAAAAAATAAAGCAGCAGTTCATTGGTGGACAGAAAATATCTCCCAACTTAGACGCAGATTTCTTCGTTTTCGCAGATCATATACGAGATCTACGCACAGAGAAGTAGCACCCGAAGAAAGCGAGAAATATCAAGCGGCGATGAGGAGCTTAAGCATGCCATTGAGGCAAGCAAATTGAAAAAAGGGGAGTAACCATATTAGTTACGATGAAATACATAAATTTGAAATACTAGATTAATTTTATTTAATTGGCTACGAGGACAACATAGCAGCATTAATCACAACCCAAGACACATAGGAAGCCCGTAGAAAGCTTATTCAGGTCCTGATACGGACGCAAACATGGCTTGCCTCACATAAATTCCAGCTCACTACAGAAAAAACAGATCTACTACTGCTGACGAACAAGCACATACCTCTCGAAATAAGCACGCAAAAGACTAAGAATATTCTAAGGACACAAAATGTAGTCAATTACCTAGGAGTAAGACTGGAACCTTGATTAACCTTCCGCCTATCTTAGTAGACTAATGACCAACATAGGAGGATCCACAGAAGAAAAGGGACCGTTTTTAATGTTAGCAACGACCAGCGTCTTACTATACGGAGCAAGAGCTCGATTGACCGAACAAAGAAAGACACCATACTCTTATAACAACGAATATGGGAGAACGAAAGTCGCGTCAGAAAGACGGCCGGACATATAGGAGACTTAAACGTATGTACAAGTCGCAAATTTTGAGAGGTCGACTTTTACACCGCACAGCTGCTATAAGGTCACGGATATATCAGAAAATACCTTCATAGAATAGCAAAAGTCGAAGAGCTGTCGTTCCTATACAATGACGCGATAGAAGACGACACAGTACACACATTCTTCAAATGTGTATGATGGTAACGGGAACACACCGCCGTAGATGACCTGGTTGCCCAAATAACGTGGCAATTTAATTGGTGTCAGGCTGTAAAAAGCGGGACCTGAACACAGGTGCGCAGATGTAAATCTCTCAAGTCTCTCTAAATAAGAAAAATGGAACGACACCCTGACGTAATTTAAACGCGGAGTGTGCAACGGTTCCTCAGAGAGGTGAGGTTTTCGTGATCTGCAAGTGACAAGTGACCTCCGTTGGAGGAATCAGGTGAAGAAGAACGGACCTTGCAGCACTTGGAATCTAGAATCGGCGACAAACTGTGAACAGGAATAACGACTGGGGAGCTGTTGTAAATCCGGCTATAATCGCGTAAGCGGTGTCTACGCTAATAAAAAAGAAAGGTATGTTAATCCACTTAGTATTTAACGGATTATTGATAAATCGTCTACCTTTTAACTCACTTTTGATATTGATCCCTGGAATTAAGATGTTTAATTTAAAGTCCCTTTACTCTTCTCTTTATTTCTAACTACCTGATCTGGCAAACTTTGAACAATCTATACAGACCTAAACTTTTGTATAAAATTAACTTAAAACAAACAAACGGATGACTCTGACATGATTAAATCGCTGAACTATGCCAATGTCGTCGTATATCTCATACAGGTCATCGTTCCATCGAATGCAACATTCGCCGTGGCCGACGCCCTGAAGACCAAAAATCTTTCGCAGAAATTTTATCTCGAAAACTCGCAACGTCGGCTCATCAGATTTTGTCATCGTCCTTGCCTCTGCGACACATAGCAGGAGGGACTAATTAGTAACTTATAGAGTTTGGTTTTTGTTCATCGATAGAGGACTTTACTTCTCCACTGCCTACTCAGTCCAAATTAGTACCTGTAGTAGTAGAGTTATAATCCGTTGGATTTCCAGGTTGACATTGTTGTTGCTGTTAATGCTGGTACCAAGGTAGGCGAAATTAGCTACAGTTTCGAAGTTATGACTGTCGGCAGTGACGTGAGAGCCAAGTCGCGAGTGCGACGAATGTTTGTTTGATGACATGAAATATTTCGTCTTGCCCTCGTTCACTGCCAGACCCATTTCTTTTGCTTTCAGACATCGCGGCATAAAGGCAGCTCCTTTTCATGCTGTCGAAAGCAGCATTGAAATCGAGGAAGAGGGCTTTAATCTTTCACACAATACGCTCGATAGAACCTTATATGCGATGCTGAGGAGGCTAATTCCACGGTAGTTGGCGCAGATTGTGGGGTCTCCTTTTTTTGGATTGGGCATAGCACACCTAAATTCCAATCGTTGGGCATGCTTTCGTCCGACCATGTTTTACAAAGAAGCTGATGCATGCTCCTTATCAGTTCTTCGCCGCCGTGTTTGAATAGCTCGGCCGGCAATCCGTCGGCCCCTGCCGCTTTGTTGTTCTTCAGGCGGGTAATTGCTATTCGAACTTCTTCATGGTCGGACAATGGAACTCCATCGTCATTGATTGGGGAATCGAGTTCGCCTTCTCCTGGCGTTGTGCGTTCACTGCCTTTCAGCAGGCTGGAAGAGTGTTCCCTCCATAATCTAAGTATGCTCTGGGCATCGGTGACTAGATCACCTTGGGGGGTTCTACAAGAGTATGCTCCGGTCTTGAAACCTTCTGTAAGCCGCCGCATTTTTTCGTAGAATTTTCGAGCATTACCCCTGTCGGCCAGCTTATCAAGATCTTCATACTCACGCATTTCGGCCTCTTTCTTCTTCTGTCTACAAATGCGTCTCGCTTCCCTCTTCAACTCTCGGTATCTATATCATCCCGCACGTGTAGTGGTCGATCGTAACGTTGCGAGGTAGGCAGCCTCTCTCCGCTGCGACACGCCACTCCTCGTCGTACCAGCTGTTCTTTTGCACTTTCCGAAAACCAATGGTTTCGGTTGCAGCTGTACGTAAGGAGTTTGAAATGCCGTCCCACAGTTCCCTTATACCGAGTTGTTGACGAGTGCTCTCAGAGAGCAGAAGTGCAAGCCGAGTAGAAAATCGTTCGGTCGTCTGTTGTGATTGCAGCTTCTCGACGTCGAACCTTCCTTGTGTTTGTTGACGTGCGTTTTTTGCTGCACAAAGGCGGGTGCGAATCTTGGCTGCAACAAGATAGTGGTCCGAGTCGATGTTAGGACCTCGGAGCGCACGCACATCTAAAACACTGGAGACGTGTTTTCCGTCTATCACAATATGATCGATCTGGTTGTTAGTTTTTCGATCCGGAGACTGCCAGGTAGCTTGATGAATCTTTTTATGCTGGAATCTAGTACTACAGATAACCATATTTCGGGCCCCGGCGAAGTCGATCAGCCTCAACCCATTTGGGGATGTTTCGTCGTGGAGGCTGAATTTACCGACCGTAGTGCCAAAGATACCTTCTTTGCCCACCCTGGCGTTAAAGTCGCCAAGCACGATTTTGACATTGTGGAGGGGCAGCTCTCATAAGTGCGTTCCAAGCACTCATAAAAGACATCTTTGGTCACATCGTCTTTCTCTTCCGTCGGGGCGTGGGCGCAAATCAGCGATATGTTGAAGAACCTCGCTTTGATGCGGATTGTGGTAAGACGTTCATTCACTCGAGTGAATGATAGTACTCGGCGACGGAGTCTCTCTCCCACCACGAATCCCACACCAAACTTGCGCTCCTTTATATGGCCACTGTAATAAATGCCACAAGGACCTACTCGTGTCTGTCCTTGTCCCGTCCATCGCATTTCTTGGACGGCGGTGATGTCAGCCTTTATTTTCACGAGGGTATCAACAAGCTGGGCAGCGGCACCTTCCCAATTAAGGGACCGGACTTTCCAGGTGCATGCCCTCAAATCGTAGTCCTTATTTCGTTTGCCATGGTCGTCATCAAAAGGGGGGTCTCTCATCCGAGGCTGTCGTTTAGTTTTCATTGGTACTGTTTTTTACGTGGCGGGTCCCAAACCCAGCGCACAACCCTATGTAGGGAATATTTCGCCTTCTCACTTTAGCTCGCCTTCAAACGGATGTTCTTAGCCTACCCAGAGGATACTTGGCCAAAGACCGGAAGTCGTGAGCTGCTTGAGTCATATGTAAAAGAATTGTTTCTGGCCACTCCCAAGTGAATGGCGATCAGAGAACTTTCCTCACTTGCGTGAACTTCTACACATGACTCCATCCTCCTTCCTCCTTGTCCAGTCTGGAGAAAGCAAAACTAACGGCGCGGTTGTTAAGGCCGATGATATCAATATCATCTGTATACGTCAGCAGCTGTACACTCTTATAAAAGATTGTCCTGTTCGATTAAGTTCTGCAAATCGAATTATTTTTTCCAGCAGCACATTGAAGAAGTCGCACGATAGGGAGTCATCCTTGTCTGAAACCTCGTTTTGTATTGAACGGCTCGTAAAGGGCCTTCCCGATCCTTACGGAGCTTTTGGTGTTGCTCAACGTCAGCTTTCACAGCCATAGGGTAGAAGGTTGAGCATTCGCCACTGGGGCACATTCGCCACCCACGGTTATCTCTAAACTCAGTATAGCAATCGAACTTGAATTATCGATAATGTTTGCTTCATCTGACCACCTCTTGTTTAACTTAATTTGGAAGGTGAAGTTTGCAAGTGATCGTAAACAGTCGCGTTTATTCCGTTTTCTGTGTTGCAGTGGAAAGTTTTTAAAGTTCGTATATTTTGTAATAACTTTGTCAACTAAGGTGTTCAGTAAAAGATTTTCATAAGAGTGATACCGACTATATTGATTTTAGTAAAAATACAAAAAAGGTTTTGATAAAGTGCTGGAGAGTGTAAAAGCAAAGTGAGTTTTGAAGCATGCCTGCACCTGGGGCACATCCGCCACACTACAGGTGGGGTTGTTTCGCCGGCATATGTGCCCCATGGGGTAAATGCACCACAGGCATATGTACCATGATGGGATAAATTTACCATACCCCATCTGGAAAATGAGCACATGAGTAGACATATTAGAACGTGGGAAATATTTTATAAACTGATAAGCGCATTTTGGTACTTGTATCTACATATTCCACATAGGTTGTTATTATCACCATGGTTCGAAACTATAAGAAAAAGAGACCGAAGTGATTTGGATGAGAAAAATGTTAAACTTGCAATCAAGGATGTTCTTTCAAAGAAATTCATTATAAGTGAATCTGCGCGAACCTATGGCTTGAAACGCACTACGTTACGAGACCGACTAGCGAAGATAAATAAGGAAAAAGCTAAAGCACTTGATGATTCCGGGCAATCTTCGGACGATGAGACATTTTTGTTCCTTTCGAAATATAGCTCAAAGCAGATATTTTCAAAAATAATGGAAAATGAAATAGCAGAATACTTCAAAGTATGTTCAAACCTCCAACGTGGATTCACGTACAGCGCTGCAGGGAAGTTCGTTTTTGATTATGCTGAAATGAATGAAACTAAAATCCCTTTATCCTCGACAAATAATAAAATAGCAGGAGTTGATTTAAGTTTGAGAAAACCAGAAAACACCAGCCTTGCGCGTTCTATGTCTTTTACCAAAGCAGCTGTTATGGCATTTTTTGACAATATGCACATTCTGTATAGTAAATTTTCGTTTGCTCCTGTCGACATTTATAATCTTGATGAAACAGGAATAACAACTGTTATGCCTCCTCCAAAGGTATTTTAGCACGTTTTCTTTACCTTTTTGCATTTGTACATACATCTTTAACCTAACCTAATGGTTTTTTGCTAGGTGATTTCGACGAAAGGAAAGCGTACCGTGTCTCAGGTGGCGTCCGCGGAAAGAGGTTCTTTAGTTACCATGGTGGGCATAATAAATGCGACTGGAAATGCACTTCCACCAGTATACGTTTTTCCGCGAGTTAAGTACAAAGATCACTTTGTTAATGGTGGTCCCAACGGCTGCGTAGGTATTGCTGCAAAAAGTGGGTGGATGTCAACGGACGGCTTCTGTGAAGTTCTGAAACATGTTCAAAAAAACACCCGATGTTCCTTAGAAAGACCGATTTTGCTTTTTTTGGACAATCATGTTTCGCACTGCAGCTTGGCTGCTATAATGTTTTGCAGGGAGAATGGCATCCCCATGATAAGCTTCCCACCGCATTCGTCGCACAAGTTACAGCCCTTGGACATATCGGTATTTGGACCATTTAAAAAACATTTGGCCACGTCATAAAGTGATTTCCTTTTATCCAATCCTGGACGAGTTATTACGATTTACGATATACCTCAATCTTCGAAAATTCCTTTTCAAAAGTCACAGCTGGAATAAGTCCATTTAACAGATAAGCAATTCTTGAGGCAGACTTCATTAGCGTAGATGTCGAACATCAAACTGCTGATATTGACTTTGCATTAGAATTAGTTACAAACCAAAACAATGTTTCAATTGAACCTGCTACTCCTTGCGAATCTTCACCCATACCATCTGTTGGCAAGACTCCAGAGCAAGTTCGCCCTATTCCTAGAATAATCAAACCTTTTAACTCTTCGAAGTCAAGGAAAGGCTCATCTAAAATCCTTACATCTACACCTTCAAAGGAAGAAAAGGAGAAAATTAAATCAGGGAAGGTGCTGCCACGAAAAACTACCAAAAGGTCCTTGACTTTTAAAAAACGAGTATCCTCGGATGAATCATCAGATGATGATTCCTTAGTTACAAGTTTTGCAGATACCGATAAATCTATTGGATCGTTCTTTGACTCCGAGAGCTAGGATTTGAATAATTACGTTCTTGTGCGGTTTTAAGGTCCACAAGATCAGTTTTACGTTGGTCGCATAGTACGCAAGTTCGAAAGTTCTCTTGAAATCGATTTTTTAAGAAAAAAACGCAATTGTGGGTGTTTTTCCAACCTATTGTTAAAGACGTAACGTTTGTACCGAGAGCAGATATTGTATTGAAGCTTCCTGAGCCCATCCATCCACCTGGAACTTCTCGAGCGTCGACAACATATATATTTGAATCAGATTTAACAGAATATAATGTTAAGTAAAATTGACAAGAGCTATAATTTATAATTTTTCAATAAGAGCTGTTGTTAATCTCTGTGAAAATAAATCAATAACATTTAAAGAAACAATAAAAAAGCAGTTATTAAATGTTTTTTACACCGTTTCGTTTGTACCCCATCCCCTTGGCGCATCTGCCTCATGGGTGGGCGGTTTCACCAATTTGGGAAGTTTGAAAATGTGTTGAAAATAATATAGAACAACTAAAAATAACCGGAAAGGGAAGATAAGGAAAAGAAACCCAAAAATGTAGGTTTACAGCCAAGCAAACATTGCTAGAAAAAAATTTTTGGTTTGAATTCCACAGCAATTCAAAAAATAAAAGCGAATGTGCCTCCTTCTACCCTACTAGTTTTGCGGGGATACAAAATTCAGACATAGCGGCATAAAGGCAGCTCCTTTTCGTACTGTGAAAGCAGCTTTGAAATCGACGAAGAGGCCCTTTCACGGTCCAAACGATGTAAGTTCCCTGTCGGGTTGCTTCTAACAATTAATCGTCGATTCGATTTTCTGCTATCATCCGCGTTCGGTGTATCTCGTCACTTATTTGCACAAATGTACAACGAGTGGTGAAATAGCTGCAGGAAGACGAGTCGCGAAAGCATATTGGGTAGAGCAGAGCAGTTTAAATTTGGTGTGTGGCTCTTTACAGCAATCTGCCAGGCTTTGATGATTGTACCGAAGGTTAAAAGATCGGAAGTTCTCAACGAGTTTCAGAACTTTCCAAGTGGGGGAAATTTGAGAATCGCGAAAACCTTTGCGAAATTAAAGAAAAGGTTTTAATAGGCTAGTTGTCGTCAATCGACTACGGAAAAGATTGCAAATATGCTGAGTGCATTGCACCTGAAGGGTCAAAATCAAGGAGTCATGACCAAATGAAGCAGTAAAATTCGGAGTTGCCACTTAAGGGAATTTGGCGTGAATGTAGAAGGTTCTGTTCCCACCAATAAATTAGATTGTCACAAGGTAGACGATTTATCGATTTATAAAATTTAGAGACTTGTGACTGCATTATAGTACAGAATCGCTCAGTTAATCGGCCCTGTCGTAGAATCCGACTTGGAATTGGTTTTTGCCGGAAATGAAAACCGATATCGGTTTCATTTGGTGTCGCGAAATTCTATCGGAATAAGCTGTTTTCGAACATGAGCAAAACCGATATTCGAATCAGCTGTTCCATTGATGTGTTAAATTAAATTTACGCTTATTTGTAAACAATAGAGCATTTTTAAATTATTTGAACTGTTTTGTGAAAATTCAAAGAAAATAACTGAAATATATTATGGCAGCTGCAATTGCCATATTACTTATGATGGAGGAGGAGCAGCAACACAGTTTAAAGCGGCGAATATTGCGAGATAAGAGCAAACCTCTCGAGCTGCCGGAGTCAACGTATACAAAACTTTAGTTCAATGGCTATGTGTTTATAACTCACTTATTTGCAGATTTATTGCTCAATATCGCTTAAACAAAGAAGCTTTTGTTATGGTATTGGACAAAATTCAGCCACGCTTACGTTCATCGACGATTCCCGCAGTGCTTCAACTTGCTGCAACGCTTCGTTTTGTGGCCGAAGGCGCATATCAGCGATCAGTGGGAAATGATGCAAACATAAGTATGGCAAGAAGCACTATATCTGAAGTGCTAACACGAGTGATAAAAACATTAGAACATTCTATATGTAATCAATGGATACAACTTGCATTGGGAGCCAGTGGAAAACAACACTCCAAAGACTATTTTTAGAACAAATATAGAATTCCTGGCATCATTGGCTGCATCGATGGAACACATATTAAAGTTATAAAGCCTTCCACTGATGAACACCTCTACTTTAATAGAAAAGGATTCTTCAGTATGAACGCTATGATTGTAGGAAATAGAACAAATTTATGCACCAAGTTACTATTAAATGTATATGTGTTTACTTTCAAAGGTTTGCGACAGTAATATGACGATTCGTGCAGTAGATGCAAGGTATCCTGGATACAGTCATGATGCGTTTGTTTGCAGCATAAGCACCGTTCGACAGCACTTTCTTAGGGAGTACGAAATTGGCGATCGAACTTCCAGGTTACTAGGAGACAGTGGATATGGTATTGAACCGTTCTTGTTAACTCCATACAGAGATTCTGAGTACGGCTCACCGCAAAATACTTTTAACAGGGCTCATTCTTCGGCACGCAATGTGATTGAAAGAACGATAGGCCTTTTAAAAGTCGCTTTCGATGCTTACAAGGTACATTGCAATATAACCCACAAAAGGTGGTTAAAATTGTCAATGTTTGTTGCGCACTGCACAACATCTGTCGGTGCTATAACATTGAATGCCCCAATATAGAAACTATCACCGTTTCCACAGAAGTTTACGAGGAAAATTCTGAAATTTTATCACATGGTAGAATGCAAAATGAGGGCCAACGGATCCGAAACGAAATAGCAAACGCTCTTTAAATCTATTGTTCTTTTGTTAAGGCACACAACATGAAATTGTTTATTTAAATACGTAAATCCTTAAATTAATTAAATTATAGAATTCATTGTACATATGCAAATAGTTTTATTTTAACGTATTTTAAATCAGTCATACTCTTCCAAGGGATCATACTCCTCCTCCTCATGTTTGCGTAATACTTCAAGCATTTTTTTGGTGGATTTTTTGAATTCCTGTGTTAGGTTATTAACCGCGCTGACTAAAGCCTTGTCTGTCTCCCTCCCAATTTTTTGAAATTCGAGGATAGCATCCATTTTGTTAGATACTTATGTCCTGCTTCCATTCTTTGTCGTACTCAAGAAACTTTTTTAGCCGCTCATTTGTTGTTTCTTTTGGCGTAGGTTTTTGAGCAATAGAGGTGTCAAGACGAGGACGTTTCGCAGAAGTTGAAGGGATATCGTCATCGCTTGATATTAAATATTCTTCCTCGAGACCAAATGATAGTCCCGAAACCCCTCTAACACTCTGCGCCATTCCACAAATGCGTACAATGGTTTCCTCCGTTTGGTTCAATGTATACTTAGAAAATGGTCCTCCACCAGTGGCTCGGGCTTCGATTTTATTCTGCGCCAACTTCTTTTTCACTTCGCTTTTCCAGTCCGTCCATATCTAAAAATAGGAGAAAAGAATTAGAAAATGGAATAGGATTTCCACTAGCATGAGTATGAAAGCATTGTTGATTACCTTCTTCCAACCGTTCACATCCTTTATTGGCGGGCCTGCGCTGTTAAGCGACTCTGCTAATTGTTGCCAAAGGGAGTCCACAAGCGCCTTTTCTCGTTTGGTAAACCCTCTGGCGATGTCGGGATACTTCTCCATAAACTGCAACAGTACATCATTTTGTCCTCTATTTTTATGTTTTCCCCTGGAAATGTTGAAATAGTATCAATGGTATGTTATTCTAATGTGAATTACATTTTACACTTTGGACAAAGTATATGTATGTACTTACATTTTATAAGAAATAGTAGCTACAGCGTGTAAATATGGCACATAAAATAAAAACTTTAGCGATCGTCTGACCGTTTTGTTTCCGATAAGAAAACCTACAAACCCGGAATTCGCGACACCTTAAACTTATAAAAATGCGTTTCGAACATGAAAATCGATAAGATCGGATTGTGCGACACCTTTCGAAAAAAACTGTCGGATTGAAATGCGATACCGAGAAAATCGGATTCTACGACAGGGCCGAATAAAATTTAAACTAAAATAAATAAAAAGCGGAAAATTAAAGCAATATTAAATAAAAATAAAAATGGCGGTAAATGGTATTTAAAATAGGAGAGTAATGTGGAGTGAGGCTGCGATTGACTAGTAAAACATATATATTTTTATTTATATTTGTAATTAGTCTAAGCCCCCAGCTCTGTTCGCTCGTTGTTGTCAAGCATATCATTTATCGTGATAACAATATAATGGAATAGTTAAATTGGCAATCAACATTTTTATTGGCTTCGTACATCACTTAAAGAATAGTGCATACATAATGATGTAACAACATCTTCACAGTCTCTGCATCTGCATCGTATATTGGTACACATATACAGGGGTTTCACAGAGTTTCATAAAGTTATAAGTTATAACGATCCGACATCATAGCGTTCAGAGTTGTATTTGCGTAAACTTATTTTAGTATGCAATCCAACAACAATTTTTTTAAACTAGTATACAAATTTATGATTTTACGATGAATAACAGTGCAGGAGTAGAGCAGAAGAGGGCGCGTCTCAGATACTATACGCTAAGAAAAAAATTTTTAAGTGATTTTTACATGAATATTGTACAAATGATTATGTTTTGAAATAAATATTTCTTTTATTTATGAATTGGTGTGACTTTTAACATAAAGCGACAGGAAGTAGCCTATGCCTGTCCCGAGTTTCCAAAGCTACCTCATCACCAATTTTCAGCCAAATCGGTTCAGCCGTTCTTTAGTTATAAATACAGACATAAATTGCGAAATCGAGGGTGATTTTGAAAAAAAAAAAATTAGGACCTTCTCCAGGACTAAAGGAATACCCGTGCTAATTTTCACGTCTTTCCGTGCTGTGGTTTGGGTTTAATGCGCGAACATACAAAAAAGGCGTTTCATTTTTATGTATAAGAAGAATAAGATTATGGTTTTTGACTATGTTAAAGAAAATTTAATATTTGTTATCGACATGTTTATTTGCATTCAAATGTAAATACATCTCTAAATAATGAAATGTAAGAGTTGATTAGACCTGTTCGTTTTCAATTGACAGATTTTTGTGACTGTTACGTACTGGGGTCGAATCGTTACATCCGTGAACGTGTAACTCGTCACGTAAAAGTTTGTATTTCGTTTTATGACATACGTGATCGTAGCGCTTATATACGTGATCGTAACGTTCATATCGTAATCTGGCATGATGATATACGTGAGCTAGTATATAAACGTATCCGTTCGTTCGAACCGTCATTCGAACGCAAATTATCAATCGTAATATACAAATTTATGGAAATTTGAGCAAATTTTTTTAAATATTATGTTTTTTATAACTTTTAGTAATAAAGAACGTAAACAAGAAACCAATGAATGGAATGTCTAAAATTTAAAAAAAAATTATTTATATAAACAAAATTTTTGTATTTTAGTTGACAATAAAAATAAAATTATTTACAAGGTTAAGGGCATATACATTTTTGAATTTAGTTCATTAAAGAATACTTTATTTGATCTCTTATCGTTTGGTCGATTGCGGTGAAGCGGTTCGCTACCCCGGTGTCCATTTCTTGTGTGTGTTAAGAATCACAATTTTGAGGGTCGTTACTTATTGTAAATTTTATGCAGATGTTATGTAATGCCTTACAAACGTTAACAAATCTTCCACTTTTGTGGGGTGATACCTTCCTCTCATATCCTCATGCCATATCCTAAAATTCTTCACCGTCTTTTTAAGAATCCAATGCTTTTTTCAACGATATATCTACAAAGAAATATGAGAAAATGTTAATATGGATTCATAATTTTTTTTTATACCTACGTTATTGCTACGATCTCTTAGCTATCTCCGCACTATTTTTTCTGCTCATCACTTTCACTAGAGCTCAAATAAAAAAACGAAGTTGGATGAATTTTGATATTTAATTAGCCTTTGTTAGTTTATTGAAAATTTCCCAACAGTTTTGACAGTTCCACATCTATTGTGACCTAAAAATACGCTCCAAAGCAATGTGGAATTTAAAAACTATTGTGAATTGAAAATACATTACGATCATAATGCCAATCACCGCATACGATTGGCGTATCACGTAATTTTCTTTCGTATGTTTGCCGATCCGTACACGGATGTAACGATTCGACCCCTTAGTTGCAAAATCGTCTCAAGTCACAAAAATTTTCTCTAATTTAATATCTGAATTTTAGAGACTGTATCACAGTCAATAATCTGCAGTGAATGAATTAAACACAACTTTGAGCTACTTCACGGGATGAGTACCAGTGTGATTACTGCTCACTTACAATTATGAGAGAGAGAGTTTTGGCTTGTGACCTGCTTAGCTTGTATGAAGCAAATATTCAAAAGTGTGTGGTTATGAGTTCACAGTACTTATAGCATTGACAGACGGTATTTTCCGCAAAAAAGCAATGCTTTATTAACACACGAAATGCTTTTATGATTCATTTTTTTATAAACTAACACAAGTTGGTTCACAAAAGTGATATATCGCATTAACTTATACAAGGTGTGTTCCAAAGTAAAAAGGACTTGAATCTAGCGCTCCCTGGTGGCGCCATCTACATATAGTCGTGAGGACATAAATGACGATCAATTTGTGCGCCAAACAAAATCCGTGATCACCGGAAATTCCATCAAAACTGTGCGTGAATTCATCAAAAATCAGCCGAAATCACCATTGCAATATATGGAAATGGAATTGAACATCCCCAAAACATCGATTTATCGTATTTTGACCGAACATTCGGGCTAACGAAAGGTGTGTGCACGGTTTATTCCGCACAAATTGACTGACGACCAAAAATTGCTCAGAATCCAACATTCGAAGGACAATTGTTTGACCAAAAATCACATTTTAACCATTAACCACTCCCCGTATTCGCCTGATATGGCACCGTGCAACTTGTTCCTTTTCAAAAAAAAGCATTTGCCCATGAAAGGAAAGCGTTATGCAGACGTAGAGGCCATTCAAAAGGCTTGCAGCAGCATACTGGCGGCCATTCTGGCTAACGAGCTAAAACACTCGTTCGACATGCTTTTGGACCGTGAAAAAAGCTGTATTGAAACAAAAGGTGACTATTTTGAATAAAATAAATTGGTTTTGCTGTAAAAACCATTTGTTGAGTTTTTGTTTTAAGTCCTGTTTACTTAGGAACGCACCTTGTAGTTATAATCAAACTAATAGAAATCATGTAGATGGTAGTAGTTGTATTATCTATGGGTCACCCACAGTAAAGCGTGGACGGGTCCTTTTAATGAATCACGTTCTAAGTTAAATTCCTCTATATCGAGATCTTTTAAAATTTCATGTAAATCTGGGTAATCTACTACTCGCATGTTCAATCCTGTAAGAATTCTAAAAGATGCTCTTTTCGTAGGTGCAGAGTAATTTAAAATCTATTGTACGAGTTACAATCCGTTTCGGGTTGCCGAATACTGAGGATTGTTTCTCTAATTTACTGATTACCTCTTCCACCCCGGTTTATTTCGTTGGGTAAAACCAAACGAATTATGAAAACGCATCTGTTATGACTAAAATGTGATTATACCTTTTCCGTGTTTCGGTTAATGGACCCACATGATCAATATGGTAAGTACCAAGTTTTGTCGATTGGTATCAAAAAGCCCACTCTACGTACGAAGTTACTACATTCTGTACTTTTTTGCTCAAGTTTGATATCTAATAATTTCTTTCTACTAGTTCGTGTGTTCTTTTTACTGCAAAATGACCCTGGCTATGTGCTAACTTTATAATTTCTTCTTCCATACTGGATGGTACTACCAACAATTCCTTTACATGGTCGTTGTAAAGTAAGTTGAGAAATGTTCAAAAAAAAAAATTTCGTATTGTTCGACTTCCACAACTTTTCGCACTGCTCTTATTCAGTCATCCTGCATTTGCGCCTCTCTTATGCGAGTTCCTGACCTACATATGTTCAACCACATAATTACATTCTTGCAGGTACATTGCCCACCTCATGATCCTGTCTGGTACGTCTTGTTTCTTGACTGTCATAACGTAATCGTTACAAAAGTTAACTATTTTAAACTGAATATCTCTTAAGTATATACGCCATTTTTTCAATGCTTTTATAGCTGCCAGAACCTCAAGTTCGATGGGATTTAACAGATTGTCTTCTAAATCCCTTGGTAATAAGACTGCGCCGTAGCCAAATTTTGACGCATCTGCATGCACCTCTGTCACCGTATATGTATTGAAAAGTTTCAGTGCGTGCGCATTCACCAATGCACACTTCAGATCTTGAATGGCTAAGAGTTGCTCTTCCCTTAACCCAAACTTTTCGTCGTGACGTAGCATATCTGTTAGTGGCTTCGCATTAACTGCATAATTTTGGATGAAACGCCTGAAATATGAAGTTAAACCTCAGAATCGTTCTTCACCACAATGAACAATAAATCGAACATCGTTACTATCTCCATTTGCTCGTCTTTAGTAACAACATCTGTTACCATGTTCTTGCAGTGCCAGAATTTGGTGGCAGGGAAAACTCTGACCAAGTCCTCCTGGATGCGTGCCAAAACGTGCAGTTCGCAGTGTAGAGCATTTACTACGTCTGGCTTTACGACTTTTTTTTAGCAATTTCTCCCAGTCGTTAAAGATGATCTGATGACGAGTCTTTGTACTAAACAAGATAAATGTCCGTTTTGTGGGGGTAGAAGACTCTTCTATAACTACTATCTGATTCCTGAAGCAATTCAGGGGCTTATCGATAGTCTCAACCCATGAGTTAAAGATACTTCACTGTGTGCTGTCGCTACATCGGATTGTGCTGACTCCTATAAAACGTTAATATTTTGACGCGATAATGCGTCTGCAACGTAGTTTTCCTTCCCAGGCTTGTAAAATACCTTTGTGCCACTCTCTTCAATTTGCAAACGCGAAAACTAGAGGTTGATGATCTGTATAGATTCGTACGTCACACTTATCGCAGAGGTAGTGTCGGAGGCTTTCCAAAGCCCAAACGATAGTTAATAGTTCCCTTTCGTTTGTCGCGTAGTTTATCTTCCTATCCTTCAGCGTCCTCGAGATCATTGTTATGGGCCTATTTCCCTGAGATAGTACTGCACCTACGCCACTTGAGGGGGCATCAGTAGTCAAATCGAATGGTACATCTTCGGAAGCAAGAATATTTCTAAGCTTATTGAACGCAGCCGTCTGGATTTCATTAAAGGATACCGGGATATTTTTAAACGGAACTTGCTATTAAGCTCTCACATTTTAACAGGCTTGTTAAGGGTCTTGTTATTGCTGCGAAGTCCTTTATAAAGCACCAATAGTAACTTGCCAGACTAATAAAGGATCTCAGCTCGAACAAGTTGCTTGGTTGCTTAAAACCTCTGATTGCCCTGACCTTGTCTGGGCTAGTTTTTGTCCCCTCTTTCGTAACAACAAATCCCAGAAATTCTGCACTTTCTTTAAAAAACTGTGATTTCTCCTTTGATACCCTCATATTGGCGTCATAAAAGCTCTTTAGTACTTGTCCAACATGGTGTACGTGGTCTTTTTCGTTTTCGGAAAACACTATGACGTCATCGACGTAGACATAGCAGGTTTTACCAATCATATCACGCAGAGTATCATCTATGGCCCGCTGGAAAATGCTAGAACCATTTTTTAACCCAAAGGGCAAACGGCAGAATTCATACTTTCCTCCACTGAAAAAGAGGTCTTTTCAAGTCTAGGGTGGTGAAATACTTGTCCTTTCCCAAGTTTAAAAGTATCATACTGATACTCAGCATTGGGTACTTGTCCGCGATGGTTTTGGAGTTCAATTTTCGGAAATCTACCACCAACCGCTTATTAGGCGCGCCTGTGAGGTCTGTGTCCTTTTTTCCGACAACCCAAATGGGGTTGTTATACGGAGACCTAGATGGTCGAATGATACCATTTTTAAGCAGATCTTTGATTTCTTGGCTCACAAAGTCCGTAGCTCCCATGGGGAATGGATACATTTTGGAGTAGACTGGCTCATTGTCCTCTGTGCGAATGGTGGCAACAACATTGGTGTTAAACGGAAGTAATTTGCTCGAGTCGGCAAATGCCTTCAAGTGCTTTGTCATCATCTGTAGAAAATCTGCACGGACGTTAGCTGGAACTTCTATGTCTTAAATTTTTTTGAAATTGACTTGAGCACATTTGTGGAATCTCAGGGTTTCAGATCCACCATTAAAGTGGATCAATTCTGACGCGAGGTCAATAGTTGTATCTTCTTCATTTTCAGCTTCTTTTTCTGCCGCTGCATCATAAGCGGCTTGATCTTCTTTCTTCCGTCGAATGGTTAATCCTCTGGCGTATGTAGTCTGACGTTCTTTGAGAATTCGCAGGTCTCTTGAACGCACCTTGTGCTTGACTATTGCTAACTTGGTCGCGCTTTGGAGGGCGAGCTCCTTGCTCCCTGGTGAAATAGGGTTTTTTTTAAGTCCTGTACTGAATGTCGGACTGCTCCTGATAAGATCGGTTTTGAGGTTGTCTGAGGTTTTTTTCCTCCAACGATCTTGCAAACTGGGCCGCAAATGCGTGCCTATCGTGATTTCCTTCTATTTCCTGGGCCATTAAAAGAGCCGAGGGCAAATCTTTGGGCGGGGCCGCAAAAAGAACATCCGTGAGGTTTCTCCTTAACCCGGAGACAAATACGCGCAGTGCATCGGCCCTATGCTTGTCATTCATGTACCGTGACTGGTTGGTGTCAAACGTCATTGTAGTTTTATTTGTGAGAAGTGTGAGTTTTTTTTCAACCTCCTCATAAAATTGAATAATCGACAATTGTTCTTGCCTTAGCGTTGCTAGTTCTTGCTCGAGCAGATGCAATGGTCGCTTGTCTGAGTAAGTAAAATCTAAACGGCTAATGATAGCGTCGAAATTAAGGACCGCGTTGAATGATGCTAAAACTGCGTCAGCCGATCCCCTAATTCTGTTGCGAATTATGAGGTCAGCTTGGTAGTGTTTTGAACTACTCACTTAGGTTTTAAATATATCATACGCGGCCACAGTTGCCTGCCGCCAGGAGACATATTGCTCCTGTGAGCCATCGAACTCTGGAAGTGATTTAACTGCATCCAGGCCTTCATAACATTCTACCTCGTCTACGATTTTTGTTGGTTCGTAAGTCTTAATTTCAGCAGCTGCCACAGTTGTGGCCTGAAACTGGTTTGTAAGCTGCTCTAGCTTGGTTTCAAAGTCTTTCCTTTGTACTTGTAGTGCGGCGCTGACGGCTGCATTCATAATAACCTGAAGTTGTTGTTCATTCATGTCTTGTTGGCGTTTGAGACGTTTGCTTGTCAAAAGTTGGTTGTCAAGTCTGTCCAACAGTTCGTTAGTCTCAAGTTTGCTCATGCAAGGTAGTTAAGATGGCACGGACGGGTAACGGACATAAGTGCACAAAAAAAAAAAACAAAAATGGGAAACAGGAGTTCAAAGTACAACCCTGTTTATTACAACTACACTAACCACACTTAAATTGTCAAATTATCACTAATATAATTATAAACAGAAGGCGGAGACTTACATAATTTATCGGTGGGTCTTGATTCCTCTGCCTCCGGGTGATGGTGATGGTGGTAGTGGTGGTGGTGGTCCTTTCTGCGTGGGTTTCCTCTGGTTGGGCGCCAGTTATTTTTAATTGACCTCGTTTCACTTCACTTTAGCGATAGCGAAGGTGTTGTCGACTACCCAAGTTATTTTAATTGAGTTAACACTTTGAGTCTCTTTCAAAACTATTTATTTAATAATCAGTAAGCTTACTGCTAACCTACTATTCCTACCGTCGCTGCTGCCGTTAGCGTCGGTCTCTAATTACTTCCATAAGCATTCCCACGCTCATGTGCCATGCTCATGCATCTAGCTGATCACCGAATTACAACAGCTGACCAAACATTTAATTTGATCGCGCATGAAGTAAACGATCCAGACTGCATGCGTTGCAATTTTTGGCAACATGGGAACTATGTTTAACTTAGTCATGAACTGCGAAATCGAAGATGATTTTGCACAAAATGCCGCCGTTAGGACCTTCTCCAGGACTGAAGGAAAACCCGTGCAAATTTTCACTGCTGTGGTCCGGGCGTAATGCGCGGACATACAAAAGGCGTTTCATTTTTATATATGTACTAGTCTAAGCCCCCGGCTCCGCTCGTTCATTGTTGTCAAAGATATCATTTATCGTGATAACAATATAATGGAATAGTTAAATTAGCAATCTAAATTTTTTATTGACTTCGTAAATCATTTAAGGGTTAGCACATACATAAATATGTATGTACAGTGGAAACTCGTTTATCCGGCCCTCAGTTATACGAATTCGCGATTATCCGGACTACCAACCGCGACCAATTTATATGTACCTACAGGTCGAAATTATGGAATCATGAACGTGTCGGAACTTGCATATTCCGCCCGCGCCGTGTGGGGTCGCTGCCGCTGCCCCGCGCGTTTCATTACTGTCTTAGTTCGCTTGCAATTGTGACTCCGCTCTGACGTGCGTGTCAAGTCTACATATTTAAACATGCCAAAGCGTAAGTGAGTGGTGTTATCGCTTAAAGGCAAAATAAATATCATTGATTCACTAAAAAAAGGAGAAACCGGCCGTAAGTTAGCTGAAAAGTATGGTGTAGGTACATCCACGATAAGTGATATTAGGAAGAATACCGATTCAATTTTGTTGTACACCTGCAAATTAGACAGTGAAGACGGGAGTACAAATCGGAAAATGATGAAGAGACCGAAACATGAACAAATTAGGCGGCGATGAATCATTTGTGGCAAGTAACGGATGGTTGTACAGATTTAAATCACGTCATGGAATTCGTGAATTGGAAATACAAGGTGAAAAAATGTCAGCTAATGTAGATGCAGCAAACTCTTTTAAAGATAATTTTAAGAAGAATTTGAATGAAAATAACTATGACTTGGATTTTGTTTATAATGCTGATGAAACTGGATTAAACTGGAAGTCGTTACCTTCAAAATCTTTAGCTTCTAGGCGAGAGAATTCAGCTCCAGGATATAAAACAAGCAAAGAGCGAGTAACAATATTAGTTTGCGCTAATGCTGCCGGGACCCACAAAATACCTTTGCTCCTCATAGGAAAATCAAAGATGTTTTAAAAATATCAGGGTACCCTTAATCTATAAAAATCAAAAAAGCGCATGGATGAACTCTGAGATATTTATTGACTGGTATGACAACACTATTATCCCTGAAGTAAAAAGAAGACAAAACGAAATTGGCAAACAAGGAAATGTGCTACTTTTACTGGATAATGCGCCAACCCATCCTTCAGCTGAATTGTTAGATAAGGAAAATGGAAAGTTTAAAGTAAAATTTTTCCCTCCTAATGTGACATCCTTGCTACAACCAATAGATCAAAGGGGTATTGAAACATTGAAACGACTTTATAGAAAACAACTTCTACGTAGGTTGTTATCTGTTGAAGAAGATAATGTAGAAGGCGTTTTATCATTTTTTAAGGACATGAATTTACAGGAGAGTTGTTACATGGTTGTAGATGCATGGGATTTGATTGAAAGGAAGACTTTAAGCAAGGCTTGGAATAGAGTACTTAATCGTGAGAATGATAATTCAATAACCAATACGTACCTAAATATTTTATTTCATGATTAATGCTGCAGTTTAGTATTATGTACGTAATGTAATCTAAGAAAATATGTACACACATACATAAGTAAGTGTTCATTTCTTAATAAACATTGATTTTCGTTGATATCTATTTGTTTTTCTTCATACATTCGATTATCCGGATTTTCGATTATCCGAATGCATATCGACAACAATTAGTCCGGTTAATCGAGTTTCTACTGTATGATGAAACAACATCTTCACAGTCTCTGCGTCTGCATCGTATTTCGTTACACATATATGTATATACTTAGGGGTTTCACATAGTCTCATAAGGTTATAAGTTTTAACGATCCGAAATCATTGCGTTCAGAGTTGTATTTGCGTAAACTTATTTTAGTATGCAGTCCAGCAACAAATTTTTTAAACTAGTATATTTTTCGTAAGGCGTTTCATTTTGATGTATAAGAAGAATAAGATTATGCTTTTTGACTATGTTAAAGAAAATTTAATATTTGTTATCGACATGTTTATTTGCATTCAATTGCAAAAATTTTCTCTAATTTAATGTCTAAATTTTAGAGACTGTATCACAGTCAGTAATCTGCAGTGAATGAATGAAACACAACTTTGAGCTACTTGCGAGTATGGAGGAAGCAAATTATTCACGGGATGAGTACCAGTGTGATTACTGCTCATTTACAATTATGAGAGAGAGAGTATTGGCTTGTGAGTTGCTTAGCTTGTATGAAGCAAATATTCAAAAGTGTGTGGTTTACGAGTTCACAATAACACATTAGTCTGCTAGTCTGCCCACTGTAGCTTTCTTATGGAAGGCATACGAGTACATGAACCATTTATTGTACCAATTTCATCGAATTGTACAACTGATTGTTACGTATATGGGGCAGTTGTATGCGTTGTACCAACTGATTGGATGAAAATCAAAATTTTTTGATATTTTGTCAAGTTGGTTGTGTTAGTTGGATCGTGTTAGGGTTGGTCGTGCGATTTCAAACGATTTCGCCATTTTATTTCGGCTGTCGAAGAGAGCGCATCATATATAATAAGTAAAGTAACAACTTCCGAACTTATGTTTAAGCAACGAAGTGAATATTCAAAATGAAGTTGGTCTCAAAATTGTATTAAAAGTTGTGCCGTATGTAGCGAGAAGGGCAATGTCTAGCCCAACTCAATCAACCAACTAATTGTTGTGTGTATGCCTTCCATTAGAACTACTCCACGCCAGCCAGTAAGCGTGGGAATAGTCCGCGTAAGCATTTTCTCATCAACTGGCAAATCAGATATAAAGAGATGTCCAACTCCTCTCTCACTGGAAATAAGAGAACAATTTCTAAACGTCAAAACCTCCTGATCTTTGACTGTTGATCGCGTTCAGGAGGTTTTGACGTTTAGCAATTGGAAACGAGCGATGACCAGATTGAAATCTTATCAAAAAAATATCTAAACGGAGGGATTTGTTGCATCGTTCAAGACCTTTTATAAATAATGTAAAACAATGAAAATTAAATAAATTTGTAGAATTTAAAGGTATTTGATGAAACGTTTTGTAATGTGAAGCTTCATAGTATTATTTTCAATTGAAAATGATTAAAAAAATTTAATGATTGAGAGCTAACAAGCTTAAATCCTTTTATTGGGTATTGAAAGGTCAAAAATCAGTTGTTCTAATCCAATATATAAAATTCTCGTGTACCGGTGTACGTTATTGAACTCCTCTGAAACCGTTCGACCGATTTTCGTGAATCTTAGCGTGCATATCGGCTAGGATGGAGAATCGGACAACATCTATTTTTCATCCTCCTAAATGTTAAGGGAAATTGTAAATTGGAAAATTCCCAAAAAGTAACATTTTTACATACAAATTTTTTTCTCAATTTTTGTTTGTTTTGTTTTTCAAAATTTTTGTTTGTCAAATATTTGAATCATTCAATTTCGGTCGCATGCTTTTTTTATTCCGGCTGTTCAAAAGAAAAATTATTGAAAATTATTCAGTGAAAACGTTATGTTTCACATAAAGTGATCAATTACAGATTGAAATTTCTTACGAAGCCACGAAGAAGTCGCGCTAATATCGGTCGGCGTTCCTTTTGCCATCAACGTATGGCATCCCAAGACAAATGAACGACTACTCCCTCACAGGATGCAATAACATACATGTGGAATTATGGAACGCGGTCAATCAGCAAGCGATCGTCACGATGTCACAGCACGACTTTTCAAACAACAGCAGCGATGTTTGATGTACTTTATCTTGAAGCAACATATGGTACATACATATATATGGTGCTGTTAGATGCTGGATGTATTCTTTGAGTAGCAAAAAAAAGGTAGCCGCACGCACACATTCTTCCTTGGATGGTGTATGGTGGTTACACCAGATCAAACTGATGAACTCATTTCTGCGGAAATTCCTGATGCAGAGAAAGATACAGTATTATACCAAATGTTGAAAACCCATATGGTTCATGGACCTTGCGGACACCACAATCCCACTTCGGGTTGTATGTCTGACAATAAATGCACGAAAACCCGTCGAACTCCGTTTCGTTATTGAACTCCTCTGAAACCGCTCGACCGATTTTTGTGAATCTTAGCGTGCATATCGGCTAGGATGGAGAATCGGACAACATCTATTTTTCATCATCCTAAATGTTAAGGGTGGTACACCCATAAATTTTTTTAACTTTCCGCGAAGAAAATTAAAAATTTTCTAAAATCGGGATGTTATTGGTTGTTCAAGTTATTGGACCCGCTTATAACTTTTGAACGGATCAAGCGATTCAACCCTACCCAATGGCATTTCAAAGAGTTTCACTTAACTTAGATTTTCTAAAATTTTGAGCCGATTCGGATCGCTAGATTTCGAGAAAACTAAAAAAAAACAGCAAAAAAGTGTTTTTTTTTTTTTGAATAACTTCTAAACGGCTATGTCGATCAATTCCATAAACTAATCAGCACTCAACCTCACAAAACTACGCCGATTACCGCAAACAGGGTCAAAATCGATCAATTTTCTTGCGAGAAATCGTTCACGAAAGAAATCGCAAAAATAGATTTTTTTTGAAATAACTCTGAAACGACTCGACCGATTAATTCTGAAGACTTATCAGCTTTCGACTCTGAAAAATCACGTCGATTTCCGCAAACCGTGTCAAAATTGGTTGATTTGTTCGTGAGATATCGTTGACGAAATTCTATCCGCATATCCGCAAGATGGCAATCGAATATTACAATTGTAGTACGATAAATTCTTATTCATAGTTCATAATTTCAAGTTCCATTAATTATGAGAGTAGGGATGAGGACGATGCCGGTCTCCTGTCTTACTCACTATACATTTTTCAGCCATTTTTTTTTGGTTTTATTTGTGTATCAATCGTAGCAGTCACTGTTATACCATTTCTTTAATTTTTCTGTGCAACTCTCATGTTAATTTTACTGTCATCATAAATTTATCATTCATTTCCAGTGCAATAATTATTTATTTACAGTTTATTAATCTGACAAAGACAGTTTTAACTCTCAGTTTATTAAGTGATATCATGTAAATAAACACGTGTTGTAAGCTCCCGTCAATAACGGCCATTTCCTAAAGATTTTACTAACGATACGGTCACACATGTTGACGGATATCCAATATATCGTCGAAGAAGTACCGAAAATGGCGGACAATCTTTCATTAAAGCTATTAGCAACGCAGACATCGACATTGACAATCGTTGGGTGGTACCATATTCACCTCTGCTGAGCAAAACATTCAATGCTCATATTAATGTTGAGTCATGCAGTTCGGTGAAGAGTATCAAATATATTTGCAAATATGTGAATAAAGTTGAAATTACGAATTACCAAATTGGCCGGTATGTCAGTTCCAATAAAGCTGTCTGGCGTATTTTCGGTTTCCCAATTCATGAACGGGATCCAGCAGTTATCCAATTAGCTGTCCACCTTGAAAACGGCCAGCGCGTATATTTCACGATCGTGCTTGATCGTGCTATAAATCCACCAAAAACTACGCTGGCCGAATTTTTTGAACTGTGCAATCGTGCGGATGCTTTTGGTGCCTTCGCACAAACACTTCTCTACTCTGAAGTTCCACGGTATTTTACATGGGCTCAAAAAAAAAAAAAATGGATACTCTGCAAGCAAGGGACACCAGTTGATGCGCACCCCGGTTTATTTAAATCAATTACTTTGGGTCGTGTATATACAGTCAATTCAAGGCAGACTGAGTGCTTTTACCTGCGACTATTGGTGGTTAATGTCACCGGGCCATTGTCATTTCAAGATAAACGTAAAGTAGATGGACAACAGTATCCTACGTATAAAGATGCATGCCTTGCTCTGGGCTTGCTAGAAGACGACAATCATTGGGACAGTACGCTTGCTGAAGCAACATTAAACTGCACAGGATCACAAATTCGTCTACTATTTGCTATAGTCCTGACTACATGTTTCCCGGCCCGAGCACAAATGTTGTGGGATAATCACAAAAATTCAATGACTGATGATATATTGTATCGACATCGTACAACGTGCAATGATCTAACGATATCATTCAGAGATGCAATGTACAATGAAACATTTATTCCTATCGAGGATCTTTGCATTGCTATTGCGAATTTGCCAATCAGTCATTTCGGTATGAGCTCACCGAATCGAAGTGCATCTGATTTACTCAACACAGATATCAATCATGAACTACAGTACGATACTGTAGAAATGGGAGGCATTGTTAGTCGCAATGTTCCACTACTAAATGATGAACAAAAAATTATTTACGACCGCATCATGCTGGCAGTTTCGGCAGGACAAGGAGGATTCTTTTTTTTGGATGCATCAGGTGGAACAGGCAAAACATTCCTTATTTCGTTACTTCTGGCCGAGATACGATCCAAAAATGACATCGCATTGGCCGTATGTGGCTTAGATTTGGGAACACCATGCATTTCCCACGGACAACTATATGTGGCATGTTCTCGCGTGGGAAACCCCTCCAGTTTGTTTGTGTTGGCTAAAGACGGACTAACCAAGAATATTGTACACTCTATTGCACTGAGAGATTATTATTTTTTTTTTTTCAATTGCAATAATTGATAGGATAATATGAATAATTATTTTTGATATTTAGAAAGCTATCAAAAATTGTAATTTAAAATATATTCGTTACTTTAATAAGGATTAATTTATTAACTTAAATAAAGCATACTTTCATTGTTTATAATGCTTTCGATTATAAGTACATCCCCGCACACTTTGTAGTAGATAGTTATTTTTATTGAACTAAAAAAATGTTTCATAGAAATAATATACATGGCAAAACAACGTTTGCCGGGTTAGCTAGTATACTATAAAAATATTTAAATAGTTTCTCAATTCAATAAATAACCACTATATAGCAGTTTTTATTCGTACTAAATGTTGGGTATTTTGATTTAAAAGCCCAAAAATTATTATTTTGTTCAATCTGGCCATAATGGAGAATGCTATAAAAAACGCTAATTTTGAATTGAAAATTCTTCGCTACTCCAATATCAGCGCGGTAGCAGCTATTCACCTGTTGTCTAAACGATAACAACAACAGCAGCTGCAGCTAAACAACAACAACAGTATCAGGTGCAGTAGTAGCAGAAATTCCGAAATTGTGGCAAGTATAGGGAATCAGTCAGGGCTCATATTTTTAAGTTTTAGTCTTAAGCCAGACTTGAACAAAAGCCCATAGTGCTTAATAAAAATTATTTGATTGAAAAAGTTAACTGTGATTTTATTTCCTGGACAACAGCAGATAGTGCTGAAAGAGTTAACTCAGATTTTATTTCCTAGACAGCAGCCCATAGCACTGGAGAAATAATTGGCGCCCAACACGGATAGAACCAAAACAAGGAATACTGAGGAGTACAGGACTACTGGAGGATTATCGACTCTA
This sequence comes from Bactrocera neohumeralis, assembly GCF_024586455.1. Classification (NCBI taxonomy): domain Eukaryota; kingdom Metazoa; phylum Arthropoda; class Insecta; order Diptera; family Tephritidae; genus Bactrocera; species Bactrocera neohumeralis. The sequence goes on along the minus strand of NW_026089624.1, from coordinate 21,208,338 downwards.
TACCAAGGACAATTGCCAGCCTGATTTATAATATTATCATGTAAGTACACAGTGATCAATATAAAAAAACAAGAAATAAAAAAATAAATAAATGAATAAATGATTAAAATTAGTAAATATTCTAAAGTGTAAACAAAATTTTTACAGTGGGCCATAAGGCTAAATTGTTTTAGTGTGCTTAAATAGCCATTTAAAAGTGCGCTAAAGAATTAAGTAAAATAAAATAAATACTAAAGGAATAAAAAAGTAGTCAGTGTAGAAGAGACATCAAAATGAATGAGGAGGCATTGAGGGTAATAGTGACAGATGCCGTCACTGCAGCTATGGAAAGGACTAAGGCCTCCTTTGAGAGGACAATAGGACAGCTGACAGAACGGCTAAAGGCTTTAGAAACTCCATTAGAAGACGAGGAATATGAACCAGTGACTATAGACCCGACTGTTCGGTGTGAAGAATCTTTAGAAATAATTAAATCTCTGCCACAATTTAGTAGCGAAACGTCACGATACGTTAGTTGGAGGCAAGCTGCATTTGCTGCCTACAAGTTGTTTGAAAATTACGAATACAGTTCGAAACACTCCCAAGCGGTACCAATAAAAGAAACAAAATTGTCGGTTCGGCCGACCAACTATTATCGTCATTCAATACCGTGCTGAATTTTATGGCGATCGTCGCGCGGTTAGACTTTACTTACGGTGACAAGCGACCAGTCTATTTGATTGCACAGGAAATGTCAACTCTTAGGCAAGGGAAACTTTCAATTGGCGAGTTTTACGACGAGGTCGAAAAGAAATTGACTTTGATAATAAATACAACTATTATGTTAAGTGAGGGCAAAAAAGGACTGATTGAAGTACTGGAGGATGGAGTCATGTGTAGACGCAAAAGAGGAAAGTTCTCTGATCGCCATTCACTTGGGAGTGGCCAGAAACGATTCTTTTACACATGGCTCAAGCAGCTCACTACTTCCGGTCTTTGACCAAGTATCCTCTGGGTAGGCTAAGAACATCCGTTCGAAGGCGACCTAATGTGAGAAGGCGAAACATCCCCTACATCGGGTTGTGCGCTGGGTTTGGGACCCGCCACGTAAAAAACAATACCAATGAAAAAGTTGAAACAGCTTCGGATGAGGGGCCCCCCTTTTGATGACGACCATGTCAAACGAAATAAGGACTACGATTTGAGGGCATGCACATGGAATGTCCGGACCCTTAATTGGGAAGGTGCCGCTGCCCAGCTGGTTGATGTCCTCGCGAAAATAAAGGCTGACATCACCGCCTTCCAAGAAATGCGATGGACGGGACAAGGACAGAGACGAGTAGGTCCTTGTGACATTTGCTACAGTGGCCATATAAAGGAGCGCAAGTTTGGTGTGGTATTCGTGGTGGGAGAGAGACTCCGTCGCCGAGTACTATCATTCATTCCGGTGAATGAACGTCTAACCACAATCCGCATCAAAGCGAGGTTCTTCAACATATCGCTGATTTGCGCCCACGCCCCGACGGAAGAGAAGGACGATGTTACCAAAGATGTCTTTTATGAGTGCTTGGAGCGCACTTATGAGAGCTGCCCCCGCCACGATGTCAAAATCGCGCTTGGCGACTTCAACGCCAGGGTGGGTAAAGAAGGTATCTTTGGCACTTCGGTCGGTACATTCAGCCTCCACGACGAAACATCCCCAAATGGGTTGAGGCTGATCGACTTCGCCGGGGCCCGAAATATGGTTATCTGTAGTACTAGATTCCAGCATAAAAAGATTCATCAAGCTACCTGGCTGTCTCCGGATCGAAAAACTACCAACCAGATCGATCATGTTGTGATAGACGGAAGACACGTCTCCAGTGTTTTAGATGTGCGTGCGCTCCGAGGTCCTAACATCGACTCGGACCACTATCTTGTTGCAGCCAAGATTCGCACCCGCCTCTGTGCAGCAAAAAACGCACGTCAACAAACACAAGGAAGTTTCGACGTCGAGAAGCTCCAATCACAACAGACAGCCGAACGATTCTCTACTCGGCTTGCACTCCTGCTCTCTGAGAGCACTCGTCTACAACTCGGTATAAGGGAACTGTGGGACGGCATTCCAAACTCCTTACGTACAGCTGCAACCGAAACCATTGGTTTTCGGAAAGTGCAAAAGAACAGCTGGTACGACGAAGAGTGCCGTGTCGCAGCGGAGAGAAAACAGGCTGCCTACCTCGCCACGTTACGATCGACCACTACACGTGCGGGATGGGATAGATACCGAGAGTTGAAGAGGGAAGCGAGACGCATTTGTAGACAGAAAAGAAGGAGGCCGAAATGCGTGAGTACGAAGAGCTTGATAAGCTGGCCGACAGGGGTAATGCTCGAAAATTCTACGAAAAAATGCGGCGGCTTACAGAAGGTTTCAAGACCGGAGCATACTCTTGTAGAACCCCCAAGGTGATCTAGTCACCGATGCCCAGAGCATACTTAAATTATGGAGGGAACACTTCTCCAACCTGCTGAATGGCAGCGAATGCACAACACCAGGAGAAGGCGAACCCGATTCCCCAATCGATGACGATGGAGCAGACGTTCCATTACCCGACCATGAAAAAGTTCGAATAGCAATTGCCCGCCTTAAAAACAACAAAGCGGCAGGGGCCGACGGATTGCCGGCCGAGCTATTCAAACACGGCGGCGAAGAACTGATAAGGAGCATGCATCAGCTTCTTTGTAAAATATGGTCGGACGAAAGCATGCCCAACGATTGGAATTTAAGTGTGCTATGCCCAATCCATAAAAAAGGAGACCCCACAATCTGCGCCAACTACCGTGGGATTAGCCTCCTCAACATCGCATATAAGGTTCTATCGAGCGTATTGTGTGAAAGATTAAAGCCCACCGTCAACAAGCTGATTGGACCTTATCAGTGTGGCTTTAGACCTGGAAAATCAACAACCGACCAGATATTCACCATGCGCCAAATCTTGGAAAAGACCTCTTCGTCGATTTCAGAGCTGCTTTCGACAGCACGAAAAGGAGCTGCCTTTATGCCGCGATATCTGAATTTGGTATCCCCGCAAAACTAATACGGCTGTGCAAACTGACGTTGAGTAACACCAAAAGCTCCGTCAGGATCGGGAAGTACCTCTCCGAGCCGTTCGATACCAAACGAGGTTTCAGAAAAGGCGACTCCCTATCGTGCGACTTCTTCAACCTGCTTATGGAGAAAATAGTTCGAGCTGCTGAACTTAATCGAGCATGTACCATCTTCTATAAGAGTGTACAGCTGCTGGCGTATGCCGATGATATTGATATCACCCGCGCCGTTAGTTCTGCTTTCTCCAGGCTGTACAAGGAAGCACAGAAAATGGGTCTGGAAGTGAACGAGGGCAAAACGAAATATCTCCTGTCATCAAACAAACAGTCGTCGCACTCGCGACTTGGCTCTCACGTCACTGTTGACAGTAATAACTTTGAAGTTGTAGATAATTTCGTCTATTTAGGAACCAGCATTAACACCACCAACAATGTCAGCCTGGAAATCCAACGCAGGATTGCTCTTGCCAACAGGTCCTACTTCGGATGAGTAGCCAATTGAAAAGTAAAGTCCTCTCTCGACGAACAAAAGCTAAACTCTATAAGTCGCTAATAATTTCCGTCCTACTATATGGTGCAGAGGCTTGGACAATGGCATCAACTGATGTTTCGAGAGAAAAGTTCTGCGAAAGATTTATGGTTCTTTGCGCATTGGCCACGGCGAATGTCGCATTCGATGGAACGCTGAGCTGTACGAGATATACGACGACATTGACATATTTCAGCGAATTAAAAGACAGCGGCTACGCTGGCTAGGTCAGGTTGTCCGGATGGATGAAAACACTCTAGCTCTGAAAGTATTCGACGCAGTACCCGAAGGAGGAAGCAGAGGAAGAGGAAGACCTCCACTCCGTTGGAAGGACCAAGTGGAGAAGGACCTGGCTTCGCTTGGAATATCCAATTGGCGCCACGTAGCGAAAAGAAGATACGACTGGCGCGCTGTTGTTAACTCGGCTATAATCGCGTAAGCGGTGTCTACGCCAATTAAGAAGAAGAAGAAAAAAGTACTGATATAGTCACTTTGCCAAAAATATAGGCAATATGCCGTGAGGGTTTTTGTTATTGGCTTGCGGAAGCCAATGAGCGACATCATGTTTTCCTCGCAACCTAAAGACATGCCTAGTATCTTGGCATTAGCACAAGAACTGGAAGCAAATCATGCTCGATATTCTTTCTACAGTAGAATGGATTCACCTCAAGGGGGGAAAAATGTTGGAAGGACAATTGTTACACTCCACTCACCTCACTTATAAACAAGTAGAAAAAAAGCCTGTAGATGCCGCAACCCCTATGGAGGCTGATCCGACTCTATCGCACTACCGGCAAGGAGGAAATTATAATCCAAATTGGAGATCAATTATTGATCGATACCGGAGGGGAAAAGAATTTTGTTAAACCCAATGAAAAGTAAAAAGGAGTAAGGAATGTGGAAAGTTACTTTAAATTACATCCATCCACGGTACTGCCGTGATTAAGGAAAGGTGCTTAATTAACGTGCTTGGAAAGAGCTCCTTTCAGCATTTTTCACGACACTTGATTTAAAGTCACGGTTCCACTAAATTAAGTTGGTGGAGAAGGACAGGGAAAAGACTGCCTTCTCTGTAAACTATGGGAAGTACGAAATTTGTAGACTTTCTTTCGGGCTGAAAAATGCGACTGCAATTTTCCAAAGGGCAATTGATGATATTCTCAGAGACGAAATAGGGAAAAGCTGTCATGTTTATATTGATGATGTAATTGTATTTTCAAGCAAGGAAGAGGATCATTACAGAGACATAGAAAGAATTTTAACGAAACTTTACCAAGCCAACATGCGAGTTTCAATGTCAAAATCAATTTCTTAGGGAACAAGTGTAATTCATTGCATTTATTGTTTCAAAGGAAGGGATAAAAACATGCCGTGATAAAGTCAATGACATTCTGAATTATAAAACACCTAACACTCTACGTGGTTTACGAGCATTTTTGGGGCTATCTGGTTAGTATAGGAAGTTTATTAAAGACTATGCCTCCATAGTAAAACCTCACACAAGATACTTAAGGGGGGAAAATGGTCATGTTAATGGCTTTCGAAAAAGTGAACAGAATTTTATGTTCTGAGTACGTACTTCTGCTATATCCTGATCACGATAAACCATTTGACTTAACAATTGACGCTTCAGCACACGCTATTGGTGTGGTATTATCTCAAGGTAATAAGCCGATAACCATGATTTCCAAAACGTTATCGACAGCAGAAGAGAATTATGCTACCAATGAAAGAGAGTTTTTAGCGATAGTGTGGGCACTTCAGAAGCTGCGAAACTGTTTATACGGAGTAAAACAGCTGAATATTTTTACCGATCATCAGCCTTTGACCTTCGCGGATAAGAATCCAAACACGAAAATAAAATGCTTGCGAGCATTTGCGGAAGAGTTTTCACCTCAATTTCATTATAAACCCGGTAAAGATAATCTTGTTGCCGATGCGTTGTCACGACAGCGCATTAATGCAATAGAGCAGGAATCCTCATCCGTTACTATGCATAGTGAAGAATCTCTAACAGAAATTATTTCAAAAGTGAAAAACTCTGTTAATTCATTACGAAATCAGATAATTCTTGAAGAAGGAACAAAAGCGGTAAACTTACGAGGTTTTTCAAGCCAGGAGATAAAGTTTATTAGGAACAATAAAATAGTTGGCAATAAATTTACAAAAGTTTTTACGGAAAAACCGATTCAAAAGGATCCAGCATCTACAGTTTTAATAGATAATAGGAAGGTTCTTAAGAGTAACCTTTCGTAATAATTTTTTTTCTTTACCTTTGCAGAGTTATTTTACCACTTCTGCGCATTCAGGGATCCGACAGCAAAATTATTAATTTTACAAAATCCAACAATATACCAGTTATTGACGGAAATGTAGCAGTTTGAGACAAATATGACTACATAACGCATCGAACGAATATGACGAATTTCCTCACCGTCTTGCGGGAAACAGAAAATATATTTCACGTTTTTCCCCAATCACACATGACTAAAGTTCTTCAGGCAGACATTAATCAAATTTATCGATTGATTGACACGGTAAAAATTCACTATAGACAAGCGCGAAGCAGAAACATGATTGGCACTGTGCTAAAATACATAGCCGGAACTCCAGATTTCGACGATTTTAATGAATTAAAATTTAAAACACAAGAACTTATAGAATCCAATGACCATAAATTTTTCATAAACACTCAGATACAGTAGCAAATCGATAAATTGACTGACACTGTTAACAAAATTATTGCTAATACAAAAAAAGCCAACATTGACACTGGTCATCTTTTCGAATTACTAATGTCCAGAAATAGGACAGTTATAATAGATTTGGACAATATAATTTATTCAATAGTTATAGGTAAATTAAATGTTGTAAATCCTATAATTTTGGATACAGATGAAATTTCGAAAATATTGATCACTGAGTACACTTTAAATGTGTTAATAATAATAATACCATGCCATATAGTAGAGTCTATTCGCCCCAGGTAGACGAACGTCTAGCCACAATCCGCATCAAAGCGAATTTCTTCAACATATTTCTCATTTGCGCCCACGCCCCAACGGACGATGTGACCAAAGATGCCTTCTATGAGCGCTTGGAGCGCACCTTTGAGAGCAAATGGGTTGAGGCTGATCGATTTTGCCGGGGCCCGAAATAAGGTTATTTTTAGTACTAGATTCCAGCATAAGAAAATTCATCAAACCACATGGCTGTCTTTGAATCGACAAACCACCAACCAGATCGATCATGTTGTGATAGACGGAAGACACGTTTCCAGTGTTTAAGACGTGCGTGCGCTCCGAGGTCCTAACATCGACTCGGAAAACTACCTTGTTGCAGTCAAGATTCGCACCCGCCTCTGTGCAGAAAAAAACGCACGTCAACAAACACAAGGAATGTTCGACGTCGAGAAGCTGCAATCACAACAGAGAGTTGAACGATTTTCTACTCGGCCTGCACTCCTGCTCTCTGAGAGCACTCGTCAACATCTCGGTATAAGGGAACTGTGGGACGGCATTCCAAACTCTTTACGTACAGCTCCAACCGAAACCATTGTTTTCGGAAAATTCAAAAAGAACAGCTGGTACGACGAGGAGTGCCGTGTCGCAGCAAAGTGAAGACAGACTGCCTACCTCGCAACGTTACGATCGACCACAACACGTGCGGGATAGGATAGATACCGAGAGCTGAAGAGGGAAGCGAGACGTATTTGCAGTAAGAAAAGGAAAGTGGCCGAAATTCGTGAGTATGAAGAGCTTGATAAGCTGGCCGACAGGGGAAAGGCTCGAAAATTCTACGAAAATGTGCGGTGGCTGACAGAAGGTTTCTAGACCGGAGCATACTCTTGTAGAACCCCCAAAGGCGATCTAGCGACCGATGCCCAAGGCATGCTAAATTATGGAGGGCACACTTCTCCAGCCTGCTGAATGGCAGTGAAAGTACAACGCCAGGAGAAGCGAACCCGATTGCCCAATCGACGATGATGGAGCAGACGTTCCATTGCCCGACCATGAAGAAGTTGGAATAGCAAATCTTGGAAAAGACCCGTGAAAGAAGAGTTGATACACCACCTTTTCAACGATTTCAAAGCTGCTTTGTATAGAACGCAAAATAGCTGCCTTTATCCGCGGTTTCCCCGTAAAACCAATTCGGTATTAGTAGTAGTAGTCCTTTTCCACTTGGTCCTTCTAGCGTAGTGGATGTCTTCCTCTTCCTCTGCTTACCGCGTCGAATACTTTCAGAGCTAGAGTGTTTTTGTCCATCCGGACAAAATGACCTAGCCCGTGTAGCCGCTGACTTTTAATTCGCTGAACTATGTCAATGTCGTCTAATATCTCGTACAGCTCATGATTCCATCGAATGAGATACTCACTGTGATCAATGCGCAAAGGACCATAAATCTTTCGCCGAACTTTTCTCTCGAAACGTCCACTCATCAGTTGATGTCATCGGTCAAGCCTCTGCACCATGTAGCAGGACGGGAATTATGAGCGACTTATAGAGTTTGGTTTTTGTTCAGTACCAGACCCATTTGCTTTGCTTCCTTGTCCAGTCTGGAGAAAGCAGAACTAACGGCGTAGGTGTTGAGCAGCTGTACGTTCTTATATAAGATTGTACATGCTCGATTAAGTTCTGCAGCTCGAATTATTTTCTCCAGAAGCAGATTGAAGAAGTCGCACGATAGGGAGTCGCCTTGTCTGAAACCTCGCTTGGTATCGAGCGGCTCGGAGAGGTCCTTCCCGATCCTGACGGAGCTTTTCGTGTTGCTCAACGTCAGTTTGCACAGCCGTATTAGTTTTGCGGGGATACCAAATTCAGACATCGCGGCATAAAAGCAGCTTCTTTTCGTGCTGTCGAAAGCAGCTTTGAAATCAACGAAGAAGGTGAGTGTCGATTCTTCTTTCATGGGTTTTCCAAGATTTGGCGCATGGTGAATATCTGGTCGGTTGTTGATTTGTCAGGTCTAAAGCCACACTGATAAGGTCCAATCAGTTTATTGACGGTGGGCTTTAATCTTTTACACAATACGCTCGATAGAACCTTATACGCGATGTTGAGGAGGCTTATCCCACGGTAGTTGGCGCAGATTGTGGGGTCTCCCTTTTTGTGGATTGGGCATAACACACTCAAATTCCAATCGTTGGGCATGCTTTCGTCCAACCATATTTTACAAAGAAGCTGATGTATGCTCCTTATCAGTTCTTCGCCGCCGTGTTTGAATAGCTCGGCCGGCAATCCATCGGCCCCCGCCGCTTTGTTGTTCTTCAGACGGGTAATTGCTATTCGAACTTCTTCTTGGTAGGGCAGTGGAACGTCTGCTCCATCGTCATCGATTGGGGAATCGGGTTCGCCTTCGCCTAGCGTTGTGCGTTCACTGCCATTCAGCTGGCTGGAGAAGTGTTCGCTCCATAATTTAAGTATGCTCTAGGCATCGGTGTCTAGATCACCATTAGAACCCCCAATGGTGATCTAGACAAGAGTATGCTCGATATCAGCTAATGTTAGCCGAAACATTGGTTTTTTATCTTTTCATGTGAAATTGATGAAATGAACCATAACAAGTAAGGAAGGCCTAAGTTCGGGTGTCACCGAACATTTTATACTCTCGCAGGATAAAGTGATAATCGAGATTTCATTATACGTCATTTACATATTTTTCAAATACCGTATTTTTGTAAAGTTTTATTCCGCTATCATCATTGGTTCCCAATGTATATACTCGTATTATTCAGAAAAGGCATCAGATGGAATTCAAAAGAGCGTTATATTGGAAGAAGGCGTGGTTGTGAACCGATTTCACCCATATTTCGTACATGTCATCAGGGTGTTAAAATATTATATACCGAATTTCATTGAAATCGGTCTAGTAGTTGCTGAGTTATGGTTTTTGGTCCATAAGTGTGCGAGGCCACGCCCATTTTCAATTTTTAAAAAAGGCCTGGGTGCAGCTTCCTTCTGCAATTTCTTCCGTAAAATTTAGTGTTTCTCACGTTTTTTGTTAGTCGGTTAACGCACTTTTAGTGATTTTCGACATAACCTTTGTATGGGAGGTGGGCGTGGTTATTATCCGATTTCTTCCGTTTTTGAACAGTATATGGAAATGCCTGAAAAAAATGACTCTGTAGAGTTTGGTTGACATAGCTATAGTAGTTTCCGAGATATGTACAAAAAACTTAGTAGGGGGCGGGGCCACGCCCAATTTTCCAAAAAATTGCGTTCAAATATGCCACTCCCTAATGCGGTTCCTTGTGCCAAATTTCACTTTAATATCTTTATTTGTGGCTTAGTTATGACACTTTATAGGTTTTCGGTTTCCGCCATTTTGTGGGCGTGGCAGTTGTCCGATTTTGCCCATTTTCGAACTTAACCTTCTCATGTAGCCAAGGAATACGTGTACCAAGTTTCATCATGATATCTCAATTCTTACTCAAGTTACAGCTTGCACGGACGGACGGACGGACAGACGGACGGACAGACAGACATCCGGATTTCGACTCTACTCGTCGCCCTGATCACTTTGGTATATATAACCCCATATCTGACTCTTTTAGTTTTAGGACTTACAAACAACCGTTATGTGAACAAAACTATAATACTCTCCTTAGCAACATTGTTGCGAGAGTATAAAAAATTGATATATATAGTATATTCAAGTATACACTTTCAACATTAGAATAAACTCACATTTCACGCCCAATTTTCCAAGGAATACGTGTACCAAGTTTCATCATGATATCTCAATTCTTACTCAAGTTACAGCTTGCACGGACGGACGGACGGACAGACGGACGGACAGACAGACATCCGGATTTCGACTCTACTCGTCGCCCTGATCACTTTGGTATATATAACCCTATATCTGACTCTTTTAGTTTTAGGACTTACAAACAACCGTTATGTGAACAAAACTATAATACTCCCGTTAGCAACATTGTTGCGAGAGTATAAAAAATTGATATATATAGTATATTCAAGTATACACTTTTAACATTAGAATAAACTCACATTTCAGTTTTATTTTGTTTTTTTTTGATTAGCTAAATTTTTTAATTTAAAAATCATTAAGCACACTCATAACTGAAAGGTTGGTGTGTTTATAATTACGAGGAAAACTATCGTTGCCACATCTTAAAAACCAAATATGAAGGATTTTTCAACGACAGCGTGTTTTATTTGTACTTTCGCATGATTATTTTTTTTTTATTAACTATAAAAAAATCATTCCAGCATTTTCAATCTCCTTAGTGAAATACTCCTTACTGCGTTGGCGAGCCAATACCCAAGATGACTGAAGTACTTTCGCGTAGCATTATTTTCTGGGTTGGTGGCCTTTGGCCGCACTCTAAACAAATTACCCTGGTCGAGTTGACATCCGGGTTGGGTGAAGTAATTTCGTATGGTTGGCGCCCTTCGGCTTAGGTGACTGAAGTTCTTTCGTGTAGTACTTCTTTTTGCGTTGGTGGTCTTTGACTGCGCTCTAAAAAATAACCCTGGTCGAGTCAACGCCCTAAGTATTTTATTATTTTATTACGTCATATTATTATAAAATATATCTTATTAAATTTTATCTTAATTGGTCTTTTTAATCTTATTTAAATTTAAAGAAGAATTTAAATAGGAAAATATTCAAATGCCTGGAAAAAGGGTTTATACTCATTTAAATTTCAAATATACTCTATAAACACATTTTTTTTATTAGAACTAAGATTGCTAAATAAAGAAAGAGGAATTTTAGCAAAAAATAGGAATTTCAGCTCATATTTGCTTAGTATCACATGGCAGCGCCCCATTTCCTCATAATTAATTAAATTAACGAGTGTAAAAAGTAATTTTTAAAATATAGCTTTCTTACTTAAAAAACTTGAAAAAAAAAAATTGTTTATATGTTTACAGTTTTATTTAATTAATTTGAAGTGAAAAATGTGCGCAAAGTGTGTTAAATGTAGTAAAATAGCTTGTTGAAATGTTCGAACTTTTGGAATTGGCCACTGAGACAAAGAAGTGCCGGTAATGTTGAGAATATTACTCCGAGTGACGCATCAATTGAGGAAGACCTAAATCAGACTCTCACACGTCGTTCTCAAGCATTGGGTATTTCTGTGATGTCGTTGGAGCGAATTTGAGAATAGATCTTGTCCAACATTCTTAAAAAGATCAAAAACGTGCGATTCGATGCCGTTAGACTGTTCTTCTGGGGTTATATGAATTTCGTACGAATATCGAACGTGAAATAGAATCAGTATCGGTCGATTTATGCTTGAAAACTGTCGAAAATTGGGTCCAACGTCTATAATCAAATAAATGTCTTCGAATGTTCTCTCAAAGGAATGCAGAATTTCAAAAGAGTTTCACTGATATCACAAGTCGTTTTTGTTTTATTAAAACAAATTTTGTAGCGCAATTATTGAAACCCCCGTTATTTGAATTCTTCACAATGGTTCCTAGGGTTTTTTCCGTACTTTGATATTTTTTCTTCATTGCCAAACACGCTTTTCTTTAGTTTTCTAACAACGTTTTATATGAAAAGGAATTAAGAATTAAACAAATAATAAACAAAACAGTTTTTTTAATTGTACAATATTTTTTTTTTTCTTCACTTTTCACGGGTTTTAGAAAACTGCAAAATACTGCGGAACCATTCTGCTCACTATAGTGTAGATTTTGAAACACGTGGCATTTCTATAAAAGCTGTATCTTTTCAAAAACAACTTACACGTATAATAACACTCGTGATATGACCGCAACGTTTTCTAATCAAAAATTCTGATAATAGAACTGTCTAACGACAAGCTCGGCGCAACAGCACAATTAAAGTTGAGGTTTTAAGGTTTACTTCGAAAAATCGATTTTTTTATATTTTGACAGTAAAACCTATTGAAAACATGCTGTGAAAAATTCAGACCGAAAGTCTGCAGCTGCTACGTTTCTAAACGCATTTTTCTCGAATCATAATTTTCTGAAACTGTCATGGTCCTAAAAAAAAAGTATTCAACCGATTGCTTTAAAATTTACATATGTTCTTCTACTCATTTATAGTTATCGTCCCTACCAGAATTGTTTAGTTTCGAAAATATTTTCATATTTTTTTAAACGATTTTTAACGAAAAAAACAAGATTTTCGTGACTTTGTTTTGAAGTTGGAAATTTTTTTTAAATGAAATTGATTATATTTGGTAGGGACTATAGCCGCAGAACTACTGAATATAATCCATTCGATATACTAAAAATTTAAAAAACAAAAAAAAAAAAATTGTACATTTCAAAATACAAATAAAAATATATCAAAAAATTAAAATGATTGAATTTTGTTGTCGCATAAAAGTGGTAAAATGTATGCGTTCACATGAGAGTACCCCCTTAAGCGTTTTGAACAGAAAGCTGTGATCGAAACATATGACAATATTTGTCTCTTAGTGGTCGCTCGTAAGCTCCCGCCATCTGTGTCGCAAGAAAAGCATAAGAACATTGCTCAACGATGGATGTGCGATACGTTTTAACAGGGCTAGGGGGACAAAATATTCAATATCTTTGGAATGGTATGATTGAACAAAAATTTTTTTGCAGATTATTAGAGGTGAATATTTTCCGCGTTGTGTCACATACTTATTAGTTTTTTTGAAGTTAAACTTCTTATGCGAGTTCGGAAAAAGTTGCGTTAAACGTTTAACGCAGGGTTCTCATTTACTACTCCGCAGCAGCAAAATTTCTAAAATTATTGCTATGCTATCGCTACCGCTCTCACTTTGTCGGGAGCCACAGCATAGCCTTAGCATAACAATGTAAAGTATGTGCTCAACACCGCTCCGAGTTTTGTTAGGTAAAAAACTATAGCTGAAGCGGGAGAAAAAAATTAAATTCTGCGCTATGCTCGGGCGTAGCAGTAGCAAAAAATTGGGAGCGGTAACACAGCAGAGCTAATGAAAATTTTCATGTGTTTGTCGTTTTTTTTTCTTTTTTGCTATTTTCTGTCATAATATTTGAATTAATTGAATAATTCAAACGAAAAAATGTTATGCAAATCATTTTGGCACTTGTTGATTCAAGTGACTTTATAAATCTAAAATCAAATATTTTAAGAAATATAATTATAAAGTGAATTAGATAATAATTGAATAAATTATAAAATTTTTTTTATTATGTAAAATATTTTCCATTTTTATATTACCAAGAACATCATCTATTCCAAATGTATTACAATACTCAATTACTATGAATTTTCGAAATTAATTTTAACTACATATACTTTCCCCCTTTTTATATACATTAGGGTGTTTTTCTTTTTTTGAATTATTAATTTTGTTCGGTCCCGTCACGAAATTTCCTTGGAAATACCCCAAAAAAAAAATTCCCTGAAAATTTTAGCTCTACATATTAACATTATGAACTGGACAGAGGCATGTAAAAATTTTCCATAGAAAATACACTACAATCTTGTTTTTTTATCTTTAAATTCCTACAGATCAGAGGTATTTTATGCAGCGTTTGAAAAACTACGCTACTCTCGTAGCATTTCATTTTACTCTTGCTACCGCTATCACTTTGTCGGGAGCCACAGCATAGCCTTAGCATAACAATGTAAAGTATGTGCTCTACTCTGCTCCGAGTTTTGTTAAGTAGAAAACTATAGCTGGAGCGGGAGCAAAAAATTAAATTCTGCGCTATGCTCTGGTGTAGCGGTAGCAAAAAATTGGGAGCGTTAGCACAGCAGAGCTAATGAAAATTTTCATGTGCTACAGCTCCCGCATGTGTTTGTTGTTTTTTTTCTTTTTTGCTATTTTCTGTCATTTACAAGTATGGTACAAGTTGGTATATAAAAGAAAGTCGTTTATAACTCAAGAATGGCTGAACCGATTTGGCTTAAAATTGGTCGGGAGGTAGCTTAGAAGCAGGGTAAGGACATAGGATACATTTTATCTCTTTATGCTAAAGTTCAATACATTTCTAAAATACAAAAATTATATTTCAAATCATAAGCATTTGTTCAAAATTTATGTAAGTCATTTGAAAATTTTAGTAATTCAAAAATAGAAAGAAATAAATAAAAATTTTCATATCCAAACATGCTTAGCATATGGGTTATACTGATTTTGCTCCTTAACCAGGTAGTTTTCTTTTAAGACGAACCAGTCCGATATATTTAATATCACAACAAAAAATGGCATTGAAATCTAGACCTAGAAAACTACCTGGTTAAGGAGCAAAGTCAGTATAACCCATATACTAAGCATGTTTGGATATGAAAATTTTTACTTATCTTAATATATAAAAATCACGTGTCACGTTGTTTGTTTTCGATGGACTCCTAAACTACTGAACCGATTTTAATGAAATTTTTAACACTGTGTGCAGTTTGGTCCAACTTGAAAGATAGGATAGTTTATAACTCTCCTTATAGTCGCAATATTTATTTATTGCAAATTATTTGTTTATTATTAGCAAAGAGCTATCCACCAGTTGGTGGCGCTAACATTGAGTAAGTGCGGTATGTTACAGTAGATGGCGCTACATTTCTTTCTAAATTTTCATGGAAAAGCTGCCACTTGCTAAAAACATTAAATGAAAATGCGTTGTTTGAAGTTTATATTATTTGTGGTAAAGTTATACGAATCTATGACTTCCAATATTCTAAATTTAAGAAAAAATCACATACAATCCGTGAAATAAATAAAGTTATGTACATAACTCACGTGTCACGGTGTACGTTATTGAACTCCTCTGAAACCGCTCGACCGATTTTCGTGAATCTGAGCGTGCATATCGGCTAGGGTGGAGAATCGGACAACACCTATTTTTCATCCTCCTAAATGTTAAGGGAAATTGTAACATTTTTCCATACAAATTTTTTTTTCAATTTTTGTTTGTTTTGCTTTTCAATATTTTTATTTGTCAAATATTTGAATTATTCAATTTCGGTCGCATACTTTTTTTTATTCCGGCTATTCAAAAGAAAAATTATTGAAAATTATTCAGTGAAAACGTTGTGTTTCACATAAAGTGATCAATTACAGATTGAAATTTCTTACGAAGCCACGAAGAGGTCGCGCTAATATCGGTCGGGGTTCCTTTTGCCATCAACGTATGGCAGCCCAAGACACATGAACGACTACTCCCAGGATGCGAGGACATACATGTGGAATTATGGAACGCGGTCAATCAGCAAGCGATCGTCACGATGTCACAGCACGACTTTTCAAACAAGAGTTACGATATTTGATGGACTTTATCTTGAAGCAACGTATGGTATATATGATGTTGTTAGATGCTGGATGTATTCTGTTGAGTAGCAAAAAAAGTTAGCCGCACGCACACATTCTTCTTTGGATGGTGGATGGTGGTTCCACCAGATCAAATTGATGAATTCATTTCTGCGGAAATTCCTGATGCGGAGAAAGATACAGTATTATACCAAATGGTGAAAACCAATATAGCTCATGGACCTTGCGGACACCACAATCCCACTTCGGGTTGTATGTCTGACAATAAATGCACGTAACACTATCCAAATGCTTTTCTTTCGGAAACTCAAACTTGAAATGATTGATATTCACTGTATAGGCATGGCTCACCAGACGACAATGGCAGAACATTCAGCATTAAATTTAGAAGAATGAATATTGAAGTTGACAACACATGGATCGCATCATATTCGCCATTATTATGTAATTCACATTCAAAAATCATATCAATGTTGAGTATTGCAGTTTGGTGCAATCGATAAAATACGTTTGTAATTACGTCACCAAAGGAAGCAACATGGCGGTTATTGGTCTTGAACGATACGGTCGATACGTGAACTGCAATAAAGCGCTTTGTAGGATATTTACTTTTGCAATTCATGAACGTTTACCGACTGTTGTGCGTCTGGCAGTTAATTTGGAGAGTGTATTTTAATACAGAGAATACAGTACAGTCAGTGGAAACACCGCCAGCAACAAAATTAACATTTACGAGTTTTTTCTCAACTTTCGTCAGTGATCCGTTTGCGTGAACATTGCTCTATTCGGAAATACCTTGATATTATACCTGGAATGCATCGTCAAAGAAATAGTTGCGCAGAAAGCAATTCCAACCAGTTAATAGATTAACATCCAGGTGTGTTATCAACTAATGTATTAGGACGAATTTACACAATCCACCCGATAAACGACGATTGTACCTTCGGTTGCTATTGATTAATGTACGCGGTTCAACTTTATTTGAGTCATTGCGTACTGTGAATGGTACGGTGTGTGCAATCTTTGGAGAAGTAAGAAGCAATTACAATTGCTGGAACATGTTAATCACTGGGATGAAAATGAAGTTCGCACACTTTTCGCTATAAACATTTAGACAAATCAGCCTTCAAATCCGCGTCTAAAAATTGGAAATGGATCAATTCCAGTGGTTCGATATCAATTCCATCTGTCGTTTATCAATTCACGAAAGATGAACTCATAAAGAATTACCAAGTGGAATTTCTAAGTGCTTTGGAGAGACTTGGTATGACACCGCATTATTTGCGTCTCAAAATTGGATCTGTCGTTATTATGTTTCGTAATCTTCAAGCACCGAATGCTCCGTGTAATGCAAACCTTCTGATTGTAACGTAGCATCTTAAAGAATGGGGCAGAATGCTTGACTCTACGAATTCCTCTGAGCTCCAACGATTTGCCATTTCAGTTCAAACCTTTTCAGTTTTCAAAGAGTTCTACAATTTTCCATATCAGTTCCAACGCATTCCGTTTCCAGAGAAAATTGCATTTAAGATGAGAATCAATAGGACTCAAGGATAGTCGCTAGAAATGTGTGGCATAAATTTGGAAATGCTATGTTTTTCACACCGCCGGATATACGTGGCGTGCTCACGAGTTGGAAAACCATCTTCTCTGTACATTTACGCACCGAAACAGAAACAAAAAGATATTGTTTATCAAGCTTGGTTACATTGGACAAATTTGGAAAAATCGAAAATAAATGATTTTCAACACAATATAAATTCAACTTTATTTTCATTTCAAAGCACATAATTTCAGGCAGAACAACGGCTGCCGGGTCAGCTAGTCTTAATATATAAAAATCACGTGTCACGTTGTTTGTTTTCGATGGACTCCTATACTACTGAACCGATTTTAATGAAATTTTTAACACTGTGTGCAGTTTGGTCCAACTTGAAAGATCGATGTTTATAACTCTCCTTATAGTCACGCATAATTTATTTATTGCAAATTATTTGTTTATTATTAGCATGATATCCACCAGTTGGTGGCGCTAACATCCGGTATTGAGTAAGATGAATGTTACAGTAGATGGAATCTACATTTCTTTCTAAATTTTCATGGATTTAGGCTGTCATAACAAAAGCTGCCACTTGCTAAAAACATTAAATGAAAATGCGTTGTTTGATGTTTATATTATTTGTGGTAAGGTTATACGAATCCAATCGACTCCAATATTCTAAATTTAAGAAAAAATCACATACAATCCGTGAAATAAATAAAGTTATGTACATATGTATGGACAGACAAATGAGCAATGCTGCCACTCTATTCCAGTAAATCTTCCTCGAATTTGGGAGATTTCAGACAAATTTAGGAAACCGCAGAGTTGATTTCTGCATGTATTTCCTAAATGCAAAAAAAAAATTTCATTTAGTTGCATTTACGTATAGAATTTTGTATGGCTAATGCCCGGTTTCACAGTCCATATTTAAGTTGTGCCTAAATAAAATCTTAGCTAAGTATTGTTGCAAACTGAGTAGTCGTTTGCGTTTCAGGAAAATTATTTCAAAAATTGATGAAAACAACAAAAGAACCCCAAATTTCATCACTAGCGAGTCGGAGCACCTATGGGAACTGAAGGAAAAGTATAAGCTGTTATTGAGTGCAAACGAACGGACACTTGCCCTACGCTACGAAAGATGTCGCTGAAAATTCAAAGCAAATTCAAAACAAAAATCAGCTGTTTTTTAAGCATTGCTTAAGCCTTCCATTTTCAGTGCTTAAGCATAACCTAAGTATGAACTGTAAAACACCATTTTCCTGTTTTATTATATATTAAATAAAAGAAAGTTGTGTTAGTTACACCATTTATAACTCAAGACCAGCTGAACCGATTTGGTTGAAAATTGGTGGAGAGGTAGCCTAGAACCGGCGTAAGGACATAGGATTTTTTTTCTTTATACCAAAATTTAATAAAACTCATAAATACAAAATTTATATTTCAAATCATAAGCATTTGTTCAAAATTCATGTTTGTAGGAATCATTTGAATATATGCGTACAATTTTAAACAGATTCTTCCTCAAAAATAATACAATTGCTAAGTATTTGGAATAGTAGAAAAGAACTGCAACCAAATACGCAGTGAAATAGATTATAATTGGCTCAGTAAAACTGATGTCATAACCTTTCCAGCGGACCTTTTCCTCTTTCCACGCCTGAGAACCGGTTCATCATGTGCAGTCCACTAGAATAACTGTCGATTAGACTTCAGTGGGAAATGATGGAGCTATGTTTCTATTGTCAAACACCGACGCAAAAATTCGGTTTTATTACGATTAAAGAGCACTCAAACACTTCTCAGAATCAGTTATTCGTTGGGTTTGTTGGATTATGAACTTGCGAGGCACACACTTTGCCCAGAGCTTTCGCCTCTTTAAGCTTAGCAAATATCTTTTCATCGGTGGATTTCCATGAGCCAAAATGCAACAGTATTTTCACAAAAAAAGCAATGCTTCATTGACACACGAAATGTTTTATGATCCATTTTTTTGTAAACTAACACAAGCTGCTTCACAAAAATTCAAAATCTCCTTAACTAATAGTAATAATCCAACTAATAGAAATCATATACATAGATGGTAGTTGTAGTATTTTCAGCCACAGTGAAGCGTGGACGGGTCCTCTAGTTTCTTTCTATTTTTGAATTACTAAAATTTTCAAATGATTCTTACATAAATTTTGAACAAATGCTTATGATTTGAAATATAATTTTTGTATTTATGAGTTGTATTGAATTTTAGCATAAAGAGATAAAATGTATCCTATGTCCTTACCCTGCTTCTAAGCTACCTCCCGACCAATTTTAAGCCAAATCGGTTCAGCCATTCTTGAGTTATAAACGACTTTCTTTTATATACCAACTTGTACCATACTTGTAAATGACAGAAAATAGCAAAAAAGAAAAAAAAAAAACAAACACATGCGGGAGCTGTAGCACATGAAAATTTTCATTAGCTCTGCTGTGCTAACGCTCCCAATTTTTTGCTACCGCTACACCAGAGCATAGCGCAGAATTTAATTTTTTGCTCCCGCTCCAGCTATAGTTTTCTACTTAACAAAACTCGGAGCAGAGTAGAGCACATACTTTACATTGTTATGCTAAGGCTATGCTGTGGCTCCCGACAAAGTGAGAGCGGTAGTAAGAGTAAAATGAAATGCTACGAGAGTAGCGTAGTTTTTCAAACGCTGGTTTAACGCTAACATATTTACGCTAGTTTGTTGGCGAAGCTGTTCGAGTAGCAAAGGAAGCGGTGACAATCGGCGATCGTTTGTTAATTTCTTTCGGCACAGCTCGGATTTTCTACCAGCAACACAATGTCAGAGATAAAGAGATGTCCAACTCCTCTCTCACTGGAAGTGAGAGAACAATTGCTAAACGTCAAAACCTACTGAACTTTGACAGCTAATCGAGTTCAGTAGGTTTTGACGTTTAGCAATTGAAAAAGAGGGACGACCAGATTGAAATCTTACCAAAAAATATGTAAACGTAGGGATTTGTTGCAACGTTCAAGACCACGTATAAAAACTGTAAAGCTATGAAAATTAAATAAATTTGTGAAATTTAACGGCATTTGATGAAAGGTTTTGTAATTTGAAGCATCATAGTATTATTTTCAATAGAAAATTATTAAAAACATTTAATGATTGAGAGCTAACAAGCTTAAATTCTTTTATTGGGTATTGAGAGGTCAAAAGTCAGTTATTCTAACATACTTCAATAAGATTTAAATAGTTTCTCCATATAATAAATAACCACTATATAGTAATTTATATTCATACTAAATGTTGGGTGTTTTAATTTAAATGTCCAAAAATTATTATTTTGTTCAATCTGGCCATAATGGAAAATGTTATAAAAAACGCTAATTTTGAGGCTCTCTCACACTGGAATAAGTTTAACATCCCTTTATTCCTGATATATGTACTAGCAGACCCGGCCACGCGTTGCTGTGGCTGAGTGATTCAAGAAGGATTTGAAAGACAAAATTTAACACAAATTAACATAACATTTTCATAACATATTTAATAAATACTTTGAATATTTTTATTTGATATATATGTATGTATACTTTAAATGTCTTTAATCGTAATAAATCACAGTTAATGTTCAATGAAGCGCCAATCGATGTACAATATTTTTGGTCAATCGGTCCTTTGTTAATACAAATGAACTTGATGGTCTTCCTACTCGTGAACACGCACGTATAATTGCCCATGGGAGAAACATGGATTTTCCAAGTCTAATCCGCAAATAGACATTGTTTGGCCTTGAGATTTATTTATAGCCATCGCGAAAGCTAAACGAATGGGAAACTGTAGTCTTTTAAATGGTATGGGAGAATCGGATGGTATCATCGGAATACGTGGTAACAAAACAATTTCCCCTTTAAACTTTCCTGTCAAAATAGTTGCTTCAAGAACGTTTCCAGTAATTCTTTTGATCACCAAACGTGTGCCGTTGCATAGTTTAGGACGGTTTAAATTACGCAGTAGAATAATCGGTGATCCAATTTTCAATCGTAGATTGTGTGGTGGCATTCCTGATATATCTAAAGAATTTAAAAATTCAATTGGGAAATTCACTGCCTCGTTTTCTTCTACAGTAGCATTGATAGACTTAAATGACATTAAATCACCTGGTAATAATTGTTGTATCTGGTAGTTAATTAGATCAACATCAACATTTTCGCTGCTAAAATTGCACGATTACTTAACCAGTCATGATTTAAATAGTTATTTAGTATATCTGGGAAGACACTCTCAATCAGTTCATGTTTAGTTTGAACAACAGTACAGAAATTATCTGGAAATCTAATATGTTGAGTATCTTGAATAAATTCTATTTCACCGTTTCCAAGATCCAGTAATTGTTTAGAAAATTCTTGTGCTGTTGGATCATTTTGGAGTTGTACTCGCATGTTTTTTGTCAGTCTGAGTGTTTCAACATTTCTCCATAAAATTGATTGTTTTAGACATGAAGTTAACATCTGCAAAAGTAGAGCGAGGAATAACTGGCAACGTTTGCCGAAAATCACCAGAGAGTAATAAAATAGTACCACCGAAAAGTCTGTCACTATTGTTTAAAACCTGCATAGTCTATTTAATGCTTCCAGTGAATGCTTATGAGCCATAGTAACTCATACCAAATTACGATCGAAGTCTTCCGTTACACTGCTGCCATTCCGCTTCTTTTTTGATATTACACATTGCATTTGAATTGTTATGAATATCTAATGGTAGCTTGAAAGCAGAATGTGCTGTCCGCCCACCATCCAACAAAGTAGCAGCATTGCCTGATGATGCAACTGCTAATGCAATTTTATGTTGTGACCGTAGTTTCGCAAAAATGAAAGATAACAAATATGTTATACCGGTCCCTCCTGGTGCATCTAAATAGAAAAAACCGCCTTGTTTGGCATTAACAGCCAACATAATTCGATTGCATATGCTCTTCTGCTCTTCAGTTAACAATGGTTCATTGTTAGTAACAAATGTATTTAAATCACGATTATTAAATTGTTCTTCTCGCTGCAAATCACTATTTACTCAGTCTGTAGCTGGGCGATCAGGAGATGGAATACCATAATGTCTAAGTGGTAAACATGAGATCTTCTTCTTCTTCTTAATTGGCGTAGACACCGCTTACGCGATTATAGCCGAGTTAACAACAGCGCGCCAGTCGTTTCTTCTTTTCGCTACGTGGCGCCAATTGATATTCCAAGCGTAGCCAGGTCCTTCTCCACTTGGTCCTTCCAACGGAGTAGAGGTCTTCCTCTTCCTCTGCTTCCCACGGCGGGTTCTGCGTCGAATACTTTCAGAGCTGGAGTGTTTTCGTCCATCCGGACAGCATGACCTAGCCAGCGAAGCCGCTGTCTTTCAATTCGCTGAACTATGTCAATGTCATCGTACATCTCGTACAGCTCATCGTTCCATCGAATGCGATATTCGCCGTGGCCAACGCGCAAAGGACCATAAATCTTTCGCAGAACTTTTCTCTCAAAAACTCGCAACGTCGACTCATCTGTTGTTGACATCGTCCAAGCCTCTGCACCGTATAGCAGGACGGGAATTATGAGTGACTTATAGAGTTTGGTTTTTGTTTGTCGAGAGAGGACTTTGCTTCTCAATTGCCTACTCAGTCCGAAGTAGCACCTGTTGGCAAGAGTTATCCTGCGTTGGATTTCTAGGCTGACATTGTTGGTGGTGTTTACGCTGGTTCCAAGATAGACGAAATTATCTACAACTTCAAAGTTATGACTGTCAACAGTGACGTGAGTCCCAAGTCGCGAGTGCGACGACTGTTTGTTTGATGACAGGAGATATTTCGTCTTGCCCTCGTTCACTGCCAGACCCATTTCTTTTGCTTCCTTGTCCAGTCTGGAGAAAGCAGAACTAACGGCGCGGGTGTTGAGGCCGATGATATCAATATCATCGGCATACGCCAGCAGCTGTACACTCTTATAAAAGATGGTACCTTCTCTATTTAGTTCTGCAGCTCGAACTATTTTCTCCAGAAGGAGGTTGAAGAAATCGCACGATAGGGAATCACATTGTCTGAAACCTCGTTTGGTATCGAACGGCTCGGAGAGGTCCTTCCCGATTCTGACGGAGCTTTTCGTGTTACTCAACGTCAGTTTACACAGCCGTATTAGTTTTGCGGGGATACCAAATTCAGACATCGCGGCATAAAGGCAGCTCCTTTTCGTGCTGTCGAAAGCAGCTTTGAAATCGACGAAGAGGTGGTGTGTGTCGATTCTTCTTTCACGGGTCTTTTCCAAGATTTGGCGTATGGTGAATATCTGGTCGGTTGTTGATTTTCCAGGTCTAAAGCCACACTGATAAGGTCCAATCAGCTTGTTGACGGTGGGCTTTAATCTTTCACACAATACGCTCGATAGAACCTTATATGCGATGTTGAGGAGGCTAATCCCACGGTAGTTGGCGCAGATTGTGGGGTCTCCTTTTTTATGGATTGGGCATAGCACACTTAAATTCCAATCGTTGGGCATGCTTTCGTCCGACCATATTTTACAAAGAAGCTGATGCATGCTCCTTATCAGTTCTTCGCCGCCGTGTTTGAATAGCTCGGCCGGCAATCCGTCGGCCCCTGCCGCTTTGTTGTTTTTAAGGCGGGCAATTGCTATTCGAACTTTTTCATGGTCGGGTAATGGAACGTCTGCTCCATCGTCATCGATTGGGGAATCGGGTTCGCCTTCTCCTGGTGTTGTGCATTCGCTGCCATTCAGCAGGTTGGAGAAGTGTTCCCTCCATAATTTAAGTATGCTCTGGGCATCGGTCACTAGATCACCTTTGGGGGTTCTACAAGAGTATGATCCGGTCTTGAAACCTTCTGTAAGCCGCCGCATTTTTTCGTAGAATTTTCGAGCATTACCCCTGTCGGCCAGCTTATCAAGCTCTTCGTACTCACGCATTTCGGCCTCCTTCTTTTTCTGTCTACTCTTCGTCGTACCACCTGTTCTTTTGCACTTTCCGAAAACCAATGGTTTCGGTTGCAGCTGTACGTAAGGAGTTTGGAATGCCGTCCCACAGTTCCCTTATACCGAGTTGTTGACGAGTGCTCTCAGAGAGCAGGAGTGCAAGCCGAGTAGAGAATCGTTCGGCTGTCTGTTGTGATTGGAGCTTCTCGACGTCGAACCTTCCTTGTGTTTGTTGGCGTGCGTTTTTTGCTGCACAGAGACGGGTGCGAATCTTAGCTGCAACAAGATAGTGGTCCGAGTCGATGTCAGGACCTCGGAGCGCACGCACATCTAAAACACTGGAGACGTGTCTTCCGTCTATCACAACATGATCGATCTGGTTGGTAGTTTTTCGATCCGGAGACAGCCAGGTAGCTTGATGAATCTTCTTATGCTGGAATCTAGGACTACAGATAACCATATTTCGGGCTCGATCAGCCTCAACCCATTTGGGGATGTTTCATCGTGGAGGCTGAATTTACCGACCGTAGTACCAAAGATACCTTCTTTGCCCACCGTGGCGTTAAAATCGCCAAGCACGATTTTGACATCGTGGCGGGGGCAGCTCTCATAAGTGCGCTCCAAGCACTCATAAAAGGCATCTTTGGTCACATCGTCCTTCTCTTCCGTCGGGGCGTGGACGCAAATCAGCGATATGTTGAAGAACCTCGCTTTGATGCGGATTGTGGCTAGACGTTCATTCACCGGAGTGAATGACAGTACTCGGCGACGAAGTCTCTCTCCCACGAATCCCACACCAAACTTGCGCTCCTTTATATGGCCACTGTAGTAAATGCCACAGGGACCTACTCGTCTTTGTCCTTGTCCCGTCCATCGCATTTCTTGGACGGCGGTGATGTCAGCCTTTATTTTCACGAGGACATCAACCAGCTGGGCAGCGGCACCTTCCCAATTAAGGGACCGGACATTCCAGGTGCATGCCCTTAAATCGTAGTCCTTATCAGAGAACTTTCCTCACTTGCGTGAACTTCTACACATGACTCCATCCTCCAAACTTGAGATCATAATATATTAATCTTCAATCATCAATAATGCTTCGTTAGCATATCTTGTGTGAAGTCTAAGTTTGTAGAGTCGTTTATATGTTTATGTCGGTAGAGTATATCTTCAGTCATGTAGTTCTTATATTTTTCCCACAATGTAGATGACTGTGTTGGAAAACATGTCGTCAAAATAATGACAAATAGTTGACGAATATTACTCGGCGAGGACGTTAAAGCAGCATCAGCAAGTGTCAGATCCCAATGGCTGTCATCTTCTAAAAGTTGCAACGCGTGACATGCATCTTTATATGTACTGAACACTTGGCAATTAACTGTTCGTAAAAATTGAAAAGAGATTGGTCCAGGAACATTTACCAACAATAAACGCAGAAAAAAGCATTCACGTTGTTTTGGATGTACAGTATAAAGTCGTCCCATTGTCTTAGCTTTAAATATGCCTGCAATTGAAGGATGTCGTTCTCCCTTTTTACGTGGTTCCCATTTTTTAGCTGACGTGTTCCATGTAAAATAGCATGGAATATCAGTGTATAATAGTGTTTTTGTGAATTGACCATACATATCAGTTTTTTGACAAAGAGTGAAAATTCGGTTAGTGTCGTTTTTGGTGGTTCACATGCTCTTTGGAGAATATTTTCTTCCGTGAAATACACACGTTGTCCATTTTCAAGATGCACTGCAAGATGTTGGATAGCAGGTTCTCTATGGTGTATGGGGAAGCTAAGTATGCGCCAGATAGCTTCATTGCTGCTAATGTATCTACCCATTTGGTAGCGTGTTATTTCATCATTTTCGTCTATATTTTGTACTCCAAATACGGCCAAATCACTGCCCTTATGAACGTACTTGCAAATATACTTGATGGATTTGACAGAACTGCAAAGCTCAACATTAATATGAGCCTTGTACGTTTTGGAGAGTAGTGGTGAGTATGGTACTACCCATTGATTGTCAATTTCTAATTGGTTAGAATTTGAAGTTCTCATTTTATATGTATGACCACCATTATCAGCGTTTCTGCGGCGATACAATGGATAACCATCAATATCAGTAATGGTATCATTTGTGAATTTCATAGGAAAATTTCTCTTACATTTCCCGTTTTCCGTGCATGGTGATGTCATGTTAAACGCTCCACACGGTCCATGAATCATATGACTTGTAACAATATTAAATAATTCTTGATCAATTGAAGAACCTGGAATTTCGGCTGAAATAATTTGATAATTTTCCTCTTGACGAATTTTATCTTCAAGCCAAATTAAAATGTGAGCATGAGGTAAGCCTCGTTTCTGACACTCAATTGAATATAACCAACAACACATTTTGCCAAAAACTGAATATTTTGTTATAAAATCAATCAAAGATTTCAACTTTTGTTTAAACACTCGTGCAGTAATATCGTGACGATGTATTGATTGTTGACCTGGTAATAGTAAAGATTGGATTTCCTCCCAATTTGGATTACACGTAAATGTTATAAATAAATCTGGACGACCGTAATGACGTACATTAGTCATTGCATCCTGTATATATTCTTGCATGTTTCGTGGGCTACCTATGTAGCTGGAAGGTAAAATAACAGCAGTGCCGATTTCATTTGTGTTTAAATTTCCATCGACGTTTCCAACAATAGCATCTCGTAAGTGAATGTAATCCTCTGATCGTAGTTTAGCTTGGTTGAACCGAATGAATCGCAAACGTTCGCTTTCAATTTTAGCAAACATATCCACAACGTATTGATGATACAATTGACGATATCGAAAGATATAGTTGTCTTGATTGTGTCTAATCATTAATCGATACGAATAGTAGTTCATTGAACTAACTTTTTTATTTAATTCATTACCATTGACTGGATCACACTGTTTAATATTGATATGATATCCATCTTGTCCTTGCCAGAATATCAGTGGGTACTGGAGTGCATCGTACGAACGGTGTAAATCTGAAATTCTACTTACTGAATTATCTCGGCGTGTAATTTTTATGGATCTGTTATCAACTGGATCACCGACCATAATAATAGCAACTTCATCAACGGTTGGTGCATTGAATCTGCCGGCGTGTTCTCCCACAGGCACTTTGTCCGCTTTAATGACAATTTGATAATTGTCACTTTTTAATTATGGTGACACTCTTTTAAACAATTGAACCAATTGATTATTGCTCTCCAAAAATAATTCTAACGACAATACAATTGCTCTCTCTTCTGCTTGTTCAATCAAATTATACTGGCATCGAGTTGTTACACGTTCTTCGCAATTGCCCATAAAATAAATCTGAAGAAATTTTGGATCTTCATTTGGCATCGGCATCAATGATCCAATTTTATGGTATACCTGGCCTTGAATTTTGAATGTTGTTTCAAAATTACGACCATCAGATGACAAATCACAAACTTTGGATGCTCCAAACGACGTCATTTGGAAGCACGAATTGAATTTTCGTGTCTTACGCAAAAATAATTTTGATTCATTTGAAATTCCAGAAAGAAGGGATTTCAAAGGTTCAGGTGGAGTAGGGAGTGGTGGCAATACAACTTTTCCTGAAGCGCAACACATGCGGGTGTTTCATTGTGAAATTTTAACGCCTGACAATAATTGCATATTTTGTCCATCGCACCAATAGTGACTTTAGAATCAGCCGAGTAATTGATGTCTGGTTCGTAATCAAATGCAAGACGAACAAATGATCGACGTGTTACTGCGCGGTTGGTCCGATGATTTTCTCGGTTTTGTTCTCTAAATGAATCTATGTGTTGTTGACGTGCCACCCTGGCTCTCAATGCATTTTCTTGTCGACGATTATCACGCTGTTCTCGTGATTCTCGTGCACGAATTTCAGCTGTACGAATTCTTTGAGCTGCATTTCTTTCTGCTCTCTGTTCGACTGATTCATGAGCTCTTTCAACACGTGCACGTCGAGTCTCTTTGCTACGGGCGTTAAGGTTAGATTTTTTGGATGGCATTTTACTAAAAATAGTAATTGAATTTTTAATGTGAATGAATTTCACTGTTCTCTGATTTTGTAGATTATATATTTGGTTGTATTTATGTAAGTGTAAATTAGAAGTAAAACAAAATGTTAATTATTAAGATTTGAATTAATTCCGATAAAAATTAAATTTAATTGAGAATTTCCACCTGTGTGTTCCAGCACCGGTTAGCAAATAAACCACTGTAGAAGTTGAAATTCTTAATTTCAGTTAAACGAAAAGGTCTCCACTTATTGTAGTTGGTGCTTTTGTTGTGGGTTGTTTTCCAATTGAAGAAATAATACCCAGCTGTTTGCATAGGGTTGCAAAGTCTTTAAGTTTTTTTATTTGTTTTTTCAATGATGAGTGAGCAATAAAAAAATAAATGTAAAACAGTACAGTCAAAACCAGTATTTTTATAAATCAGCTAAAGTATATTGCTTTTTAACTTGCAATGTGTTTAAGCTCAACTAAGATTTATCATTCCTTACCACTGGTGGGGGGAAATGAAGAGACCTTCACTGAGCTGAGAATTATTTCATTCTGTTTTTATTTTTAAATTTGGAAGCCTTATATACTATTTTTCAAAATATCCTAAATAACTAAATATATGTGTATGTTTATATGTATGTATGTTGGCTATTGTTTTAACCTTTGTTGTGTGAACTTGGGTTTGTTTTAATGTGCGTACATTTACAAACAGTTGCTAAAATGTATTCTAAGAACCCGTGGGTTATCATATGCAAACATCTTATCCTTAGTAATGTTTGTGTTATTGTCTGTTGAATGCTATTGTTTTGCATGACAATGCATTTTAAGTATGTGTCTGTTTCTGTATATGTGTATGTATGTTCAATATATTTGAACATATACATACGGCTACTTGACAAATTTTTCTGTAATACAACTAACACATTTTTACGCTTCTAACCCAACGCACATTTTCGGGTTATTTTTTGTTTACCTAAATGCGATGAAAAAAAGTTTGTTTCATTTCTTGATTTATTTGAATGAGTGCGAAGGAGAAAACATTATTGTCAGTAGTGACAATAGAAAATCCCAAAAAGGGTAATAAAAAAAACGATTGAAAGACGCATGTCATTCGTGATCGTACCATCGTAAAGGAAGGTCATACAACAAGAAGGTAAGTAAATTAATTTTATGTGATTTTTTAACAATATTTTGAAAATAATTAGTTCTATTTTTTATAGCTTTGGAAATCAGAACGAATTGGAGAGGGAATCAGCAGCAGCTATGTTCAGAAGCGGCAAATATCAATTGTTAAGTTTCTGTGAAAAAAGTGTGTGTACTAGTTGCATTTGCGTATATAATACGCAAAATAAATATTTTGAATATATTATAAAAATTTAATTTCATCTTTTAAGGCGGCCTGCACAATCCAATATAATATGTGAAAACAAATGTTTGCTTTATATTTTAAATAATCAGCTAATATTATTCTTTTATTTCAGATATTATTATGATTTTTATTTAATTATTCTTTCTTTTCAGATTTTATAACTATTTTTTTTTATTAATCTTTGCTTTCAGAGTAAATTCTATTTGTATTTAATACATTTTATTCTTTCAGATATATTTATCTTTTTTTAATAAATTTTAAAATTAATCTTTCTTTTTATTACAGAGCTATTAATATATTTGATTTTCAATTATTATTTTTTTTCAATGGGTTAAATAATCTTTATTTTATTTTAAAATTTGTGTTTAAATTTTTCCAAGAGAATTTCAGAAAAAAAATTATTTTTTTAAATTAAATATATTGCGCAAAAATTGCTAAAAAATAAAATAAAATAAAAATTTTAAAAATTAAAAAAAGTTTTCTTTAAAACTTAAAATTAGGAATTAAAAATGCAACCTGCATCACACACTTTTAAAAACAGAAAATGCAACCCTGCATCAGCTGTCGATTGCGGATATTAGAGCAGGACAGATATACTTTTTTATATGACACTGCTGAATGAGAGCAACAAAGATGTATGATCACATGTATTACCAACGAGTAATAGTGACTAAACGGAAAGAAATTATATAATATAATAAAATCCCTTTAAAAAAAAACTAAAATAAAAAGTATTTTATTAACTTGTATGTGTGTATTGCAGCATATTGTTTATTGCTGCTTGACATGGGGTTGTTTTCAAGTGTACAATTTAATACATGTGTGTGTGTGTTTAATGTTATCTCTTTTGTAAATTTATGACTTGTGTCTACCCATGCATTTTTATTATTATTAAATGTGCGTTGCATCTAAATGCATTATGTATATATGTATGTATGTATGTATATTTAATATATAAATATATATTTATATTTAGTAGAAATTCGGCTTTGCTGATAAGTACGCATGTTCAATGATATTTGAACATATTGCCGAGGGAAAGAAATGATTATCTAAAATTAGTGGACTGTATATGTTTTCATGATCATAAATATTACAAATTTCTTAACTTATCTTATTTAAGAAAACGAACATGTTCAATTTTGAACACAATGTTTTACGTTTAATTTAAGTTTACATTCGTAAATTTGTAATTTAATTAAACTTATTTGTGCTGGTAACCCTTCTTTTATGTGCTTATACGCTGTGCATAACACTTTTCCAATTGGAAAATAACCGTAGGTTCATGTCGTTGCTAAATTTTACATGTTGATACATTTTGAGAAAGCAGCATATTTATGCAAAACCAGGTCATTGTTAAATAGTTTTTCATTAAATATGATATAAATAAATGTTTACATGCATCTCCTAATTAGAAATAGTTATTCCTGCATACACACCACCTGTGGCCATCGAATGGCATCCACATAGGGAAATTGTAGTAAACTACCTGCCGCTTACAACACTTCGCTGTTGGTATTTAATTTTGGTAAGCGTTCAGTGTGGTCGGTGTTGTCAGTGTTTTTTTTGTGACAGCTGAAAATTATAAACTTTTAATATAATTAAATGTGAATGAATTTCACTATTCTCTGATTTTGTAGATTATATATTTGGCTGTATTTATGTAACTGTAAATTAGAAGTAACAAAATGTTAATTATTAATTGTGGAGACGATAAAATTGTAGCTTATATAAAACGTTTGTATTTTTAACATAGCGTCATCTGTTAGAATCTTTTTGAGCTACCAAATAATACAAATAATTTGTAATAATATAATATTGCGAGTATAAATTGAGATGTAAGCTATACTATCATCTAAGTTGGACCAAATTACATGTATATGCCAACTTTCATGAATATCAGTTGACTCGTTTTTGAGTTCATTCAAAACATACGCACGGGCACTGGATTTTTATATATTAAGATATGCCATACAAATTCTATTGGTATATAGTATGTGGAAATGATAACGAATATGCATATTTCCTATGAAGGTCATCAATTTTCTTTGAAGAAATGAAGTTCATTTGGCACATCTTCACTTTGTAATAGTCGAAATAAATATATATAATATTTGAAATATTAATTTATTTAAAAATTAAAAAATAAAATTAAAATTATTGAAGTGAAACTTCTTAGGTTGCGTTGAACGTTTAACGCTTCAGTGGAGGGTGAATAGCGTTGAACGATTAACGCAACTCGGAAGGAGAAGAGCAACAGAGAAAGATAGAGTGAGAGAGAGAGAGAGAGAATGAGAGTAAAACAGAGAACTTAAAGCATAGAGAAGGTGCAAATTGAATTCTGTATGATGTTGTACATATATGAATTTAAGAAAGTGTTGGTCACTCCACCATATTTTTATCCTTTCCCTCTCGCCAGTTTTCTTTCATACAGAATGATATCAGAGATCGGAATGCGCTGCTGTTTCTCTGACTTTAAGCCTACTTACATTAAAAGAAGTGGATGACTGAACGCCAGCGCAAAGCATGTAGTGCAAGCGCACACCACCACCGCATGTTACGATCAATTTAAGCCTGCATATACATATTGACATCGGCAAAGAAGTGTTTCAAGTGTTACACACGAGACAAGCAGACACTTTGTTTGACCTGTTGCCGAAGGTATAAGACACTGCGTTTAGCTTATTGCCGAAGGCATGACACTTTATTTGACTGTTTTTTACTGTAACAACAATTCAACGATACTTGACCGGCGCGCTTATTTTATAATTTCAGTTATTCTGTTGCGCTCGGTTTGTTTACACGGAATTAAAAACTTGGCAGTTTTGTTTAATATAACTTTGTAACTTAATAAGCAGTAAGTAGTATAATGATATTATTCTGTAGTGTATATTGTATGTATGTATGTGTTCACAAATAAATGAGTTATTTTATGTATGGATATGTGTTTTTCTATAGATTTTATATAATGTCCGATACACAAGCTTTTATCACTAAACAAATTACGAATGGTGTTTAAACCTTATCACTGCAACACAAGGGAAGAAGTTTCATTTGGAATATATTGTCAGAGGTTTTGAAAACAGATGGTACCAGAGTAGAAGGGATGGTATACTGCCGCAAATGCCGCAAAGTTCTCAAATGTAATAAAAATTACTCATCCAACCTGAATCGGCGTCCTTGCTGCCAAGCCATCAAACATACAGCAGTTTTAAAAACTGTAACAGAAGAAGACAAAAAAAAAGCTATTGTTGCATGCGCAGAATGGGTTACTGAAGATTGTAGGCCATTTTATGGTATCAGTGGTTCAGGTTTCGCAAAGTTAGTCAAGTTTTTTATAAAGATAGGTGCAACCTATGGGGAAAATGGTATAGCCAGGAAAAAGTTAAAATTACGGGAAATTTTGACTTATTTGAAGGGTGGACAAATAATTCCAAAAACTATCCTCGTTTATCAAAATTAGCTTTTCAAATTCATTCAACTCCTGCTAGCAGTGCAGCGGCTGAACGAGCTTTTTCAATGGCTGGCAATATTATAACTGAGAAGCGAAGCCGACTAGCGCCAAATGCAGTCGATAGTTTATTATTTTTACATTCCTATTATAAAAATTTCAGCAAATAATTGTGATATGTCAACACTCCGTTGAAAATTACAAACGCACCACATATTGAATAATAAATAAAAGGCAAAAGTACAAGACTACAAATTGTATTTTTTTCTAGTTAATAGGTAAATATGTAATTATGTAGCATATGCAACCATCGTTCAATTGCGTTCCTCTGTTAGCGCCAAAATCGTGTTATTGGTAGTCAAATAAAGTGTCATGCCTTCGGCAATAAGCTAAACGCAGTGTCTTATGCCTTCGGCAACAAGTCAAACAAATTGTCTGCTTGTTTCGTGCGTAACACTTGAAACACTTCTTTGCCGAAGTCAATATGTTATGCGCACTCCTCGCTTTGCGCTGGTGTTCTTTCATCCACTTCTTTCTCTTTAGAATCACACGTATCAGTCAATGCAGTGTTCAGTCGCAGAAGCAAGAAGTATTGACTAAGTGTACAATAATTGCGGCCACCGCATGCAGATCTCTGAATGATATGCATTTCTTGGAATATCACTAAGAAGTTTCACTTCTTCTGCGCACAAGTTTTTAGCGTGAAGAACACCTGAAAAATTGTTTAACAGAAAATTATGTAAAATATTATTATTTAAACAAAAGGACCATGAAAAAATATTTATAGTATATCAGAAACATTTTTCTTTAACTTCACAAAATTTCATCGATTTATCTCTAGTAGTTTATGAGAAAATAATTTTACAATTTTTTCGTTCTCTAAATTTTAACCATCAATAACTTTAACAAAAAAAATAATTTTGACGAAATATTTATACCACAGGGTATGCGTCTGATCCCCTTCCTAATGAGCTGCTAATTTTCAAATTCGGAAATGTTTCGAAATTTTCATGGACCACTTGACTTGGTTTGACCCAATTACAAAAACGCATGTACGAAGATCTACTTCCAATAAAGGCCACATATCTGCCGTGAACATTCCGAATTGTTTAAGTTGAAAAAAAATGACGCAAAATCGATTGATTCTTGGGTGAAAGGGTTCAGACTCCCTATAATTATTTTAAGGCCTTGATGATGCTAATACATTCATATTGTTATTACAATTGTTAAGTTATCGAAGTGTACCACATATAGGTGGATTTATAGTGGTGATTAATAGTTTTATAACTTTGAAAGAGTTAAAATTGTGCAATGTTCTCTGAGGAACATTAAAACGTTTCTGAATGGTAACGTGTTGTTGATAACTGATAAAAATTAAACAATCACCATATTTTCCAAGTAACTTTTTAATAATACTTTGAATAGGTATTGTTACCGATGAAAGAAAAATCATCATAAACCTATATGTTCAGGCCAAATCGTTAAGAGAAATAAGAAAAATAGTTGGCCGAACTTATTCATCAAAAATTATATTTCAACTGGATCCAATTTATTAAAATGCTGGTCGGCCAACTGTGTTAACAAATGACGAAAACAAGCGTGTTGTAAAACTGCAAAATCCAAGGAAGACTGCTCATCAATTGCAACTGGAAGTGCAGCAAAGGTTTTCTAAAGTTGTTTTCGACGATACAGTTCGTAGAACTTTGAAAAAAGCTGGATATGACAGTCGAGTAGCCCGTAAGAAACCCTATATTTCGGAAGTGAATAGGCAGAAACGGATGTACTTTGAGAATTAATGTGTTTTAAAGTATTCAGATTTTTGAAATAGTCTTATATTTACGGACGAGATACGTTTTGCTTATTTGGGATAAAAGGGAAGACATTGGACATATGGAAGAAGAGGGGAAAGGCGTATGAAAAAGAAAATATGGTGCGAATTGTGAAACATGATGGAAGCGGTGTTATGGTTTGGGGCTGTATGGCAGACAATGGTGTTAGAAAACTCACATTTATTGACTCCATAATGGACCAGAGATTATATAAACAAATTTTGAAAAGCAATCTTCTGCAAAGTGCTCAGCAACTGGGGTTGGAACAAAGTTTTTGGTTTCAACAAGATAACGACCCCAAACATACTGCACAAATGTGAAGGTATGGCTTTTGTATAATAGCCGTGTTTTATTTGACGATCACAAGCTAACAGCTAAATCGTTGACAAATAAAACTCTCTTAGCTTAATTCATATTTTCACTTAAAAACGAAGTGTGTTGGCAATGCGGGAGGGAACAATCAGCTGAAATTCAATTTATTTCAAAATGTCTGATGTGGAGAAAAGGTTAGTTTTAAATCTTCAATTTGTAAACGGGATATTTTACTATATAAATATATTTATTTTGGTATTTTGATGATTTTAATTAAAAAAAAAAAATATAACAAATGTTCATATTTGTATTAATTTTAACTTAAACAAAATGCAAAATTTTGTTATTTTGGTTGCTTTACATTTTCATCTGTCAAAACGAACTCTATCGTTATTGCCAACTAAGTTTTTTTAGAAAAATCATAGCTATTTTGACTGGCAATGCCTCTGGTTGAATATACAAGCTATGATAGCTTATCACATAATTATGTTGGCTAAGTCTTCCATACAAAATAAACTAATACCTTAATTTGCTGGTCAAATAAAACACGCCTAATGTAAAAAAACCAGTTGCGAACTGCTCCTCAATATCCGGATCTAAACCCCATTTAGCATTTATGGGAGTTGCTCAAGCGAAGAAACCGAAAATACTTCATAATATCAAGAAATGAGTTCAAGAATATTATAATGGAGGAATGGGCGAAAATTACGGCAGAAGATACAGGGAAACTTGTGGATACACTGCTCAGACGTCTCACACAAGTACTCAAAGGACACGAGGGATGACCAGATGTAATTAGAGGGATTTGTTGTCTCGTTGAAGACCATTAATAACAAATG
Source organism: Bactrocera neohumeralis (assembly GCF_024586455.1). Taxonomy (NCBI): domain Eukaryota; kingdom Metazoa; phylum Arthropoda; class Insecta; order Diptera; family Tephritidae; genus Bactrocera; species Bactrocera neohumeralis. Next base: position 21,172,213 of record NW_026089624.1, on the reverse strand, counting down.
TAAAAAAATGAAAGACGGAGGATGGAGTCATGTGTAGAAGTTCACACAAGTGAGGAAAGTTCTCTGATCGCCATTCACTTGGGAGTGGTCAGAAACGATTCTTTTACATATGGCTCAAGCAGCTCACGACTTCCGGTCTTAGACCAAGTATCCTCTGGCACATAGAGTGCTAATAGGGCTGCACACCTACTTACCTATCCTCTGGGGAGCCTAAGAACATCCGTTTGAAGACGAGCTAAAGTGAGAAGGCGAAACATCTCCTTCGCAGGGTTGTGCGCTGAGTTTGGGACCCGCCACGTCAAAAACGCACGCAATGAAAAAGAACAATAAGCCTCGGAAGAGTGACCTCTCTTTTGGCATGCACCTGGAATGTCCGGTCCCTTAATTGGGAAGATGCCACTGCCCAGCTGGTTGATGTCCTCGATAGAGTGAAGGCTGACATCACCGCCGTCCAAGAAATGCGATGAACGGGACAAGGACTGAGATGAGTAGGTCCTTGTGTGTATCTTTGGCACTCTTCTTCTTCCTTATTGGCGTGGCCAACGCTTTTCGCTACGTGGCGCCAATTTGATATTCCAAGCGAAGCGAGGTCCTTCTCCACCTGGTCCTTCCAACGGAGTGGAGGTCTTCCTCTTCCTCTGCTTCCCCCGGCGGGTACTTTTAGAGCTGGAATGTTTTCATCCATCCGGACAACATGATCTAGCCAGCGTAGCCGCTGTCTTTTAATTCGCTAAACTATGTCAATGTCGTCATAAATCTCATACAGCTCATCGTTCCATCGAATGCGGTATTCGCCGTGGCCAACGCGCGAAGGACCATAAATCTTTCGCAAAACTTTTCTCTCGAATACTTGCAACGTCGACTCATCAGCTGTTGTCATCGTCCAAGCCTCTGCACTATATAGCAGGACGGGAACTATGAGCGACTTATAGAGTTTGCTTTTTGTTCGTCGAGAGAGGACTTTGCTTTTCAATTGCCTACTCAGTCCGAAGTAGCACCTGTTGGCTCGAGTTAGCCTGCGTTGGGTTTCCAGGCTGACATTGTTGGTTGTGTTTATGCTGGTTCCCAAATATACGAAACTATCTGCAACTTCAAAGTTATGACTGTCAACAGTGACGTAAGAGCCAAGTCGCGAGTGCAACGACTGTTTGTTTGATGACAGGAGATATTTCGTCTTGCCCTTGTTTACTGCCAGACCCGTTTGCTGTGCTTCCTTATCCAGTCTGGAGAAAGCAGAACTGTATACTCTAATAAAAGATTGTACCTGCTCGATTAAGTTCTGCAGCTCGAATTATTTTCTCCAGCAGCAGGTTGAAGAAGTCGCACGATAGGGAGTCGCCTTGTCTGAAACATCGTTTGGTATGGCTTGGAGAGGTCCTTCCCGATCCTGACAAAGCTTTACGTGTTGCTCAACGCCAGTTTACACAGCCGTTTTAGTTTTGCGGGGATATCAAATTCAGACATTGTGGCATAAAGGCAGCTTCTTTTCGTGCTGTCGAAAGCAGCTTTGAAATCGAAGAAGAGGTGGTGTGTGTCGATTCTCCTTTCACGGGTGTTTTCCAAAATTGGGCGTATGGTGAATATCTGGTCGGTTGTTGATTTGCCAGGTCGAAAGCCACACTGATAAGGTCTAATCAGTTTGTTGACAGCGGGCTTTAATCTTTCACACAATACGCTCGACAGGACCTTTATACGCGATGCTGAAGAGACTTATTCCACGGTGGTTGGCGCAGATTGTGAGGTCTCCCTTTTTGTGGATTGGGAAGAGCACACTTAAATTCCAATCGTTGGGCATACTTTTGTCCAACCATATTTTGCAAATAAGCTGATACATGCTCCTTATCAGTTCTTCGCCGCCGTGGTTGAATAGCTCAGCCGGCAATCCATCGGTCCCCGCCGCTTTGTTGTTCTTCAGGTAGGTAATTGCTATTCGATTTTTTTCTTGGTCGGGCAATGGAACGTCTGCTCCATCGTCATCGATTGGGGAATTGGGTTCGCCTTCTCCTGACATTGTACTTTCACTGCCATTCAGCATACTGGAGAAGTTTTCCCTATATAATTTTAGTATGCTTTGGGCATCGGTCGCTAGATCACCTTTGGGGGTTCTACAAGAGTATGCTCCGGTCTTGAAACCTTCTGTTAGCCGCCGCATCTTTTCGTAAAATTTTTCAGCATTACCCCTGTCGGCCAGCTTGTCAAGCTCTTCGTTAACGTTGCGAGGTAGGCAGTCTGTTTTCTCCCCGCTGCGACACAGTACTCCTCGTCGTACCAGCTGTTCTTTTGCATTTTTCGAAAACAATGGTTTCGGAAGCAGCTGTACGTAAGGAGTTTGAAATGCCGTCCCACAGTTCCCTTATACCGAGTTGATCGATCTGGTTGGTGGTTTTTCGATCCGAAGACAGCCAGGTAGCTTGATGAATTTTCTTATGCTGGAATCTCAGCCTCGATCCATTTGGGGATGTTTCCTCGTGGAGGCTGAATTTACCGGCTCTTTCGCCAAAGATACCTTCTTTGCCCACCCTGGCGTTAAAGTCGCCAAGCACGATTTTGATATCGTGGCGCGGGGCAGCTCTCATAGGCGCTCTCCAAGCGCTCATAGGAGGCATCTTTGGTCACATCGTCCTTCTCTTCCGTCGGGGCATGGGCGCAAATCAGCGATATGTTGAAGAACCTCGCTTTGATGCTGATTGTGGCTAGACGTTCATCCACCGGAGTAAATGGTAGTACTCGGCGGCGGAGTCTCTCTCCTATCACCAGTAACAGGAGTTCTCCACTCCTTTGGAAGGACCAGGTGGAGAAGAGCCTCCTTCGCTTGGTGTCTACGCCAATAAAGACGAAGAAGAAGAAAACAATGAAAATGATAGAAAAAAGTTAAATTTAAATGTACTTGATGAATTTGAAGCGTCATAGTATTAATTTTCAATGAAAAATTATTAAAACCATTTATTAATTGAGAGGTTGAGCTTAGATGCCTTTATTAAGTATTGAAAGTTCAAAAGTTACTTGTTTTAGTATACCATAAAAAGCTTTAAATAGTTCCTTCATATATTAAATGACCACTACATAGTAATTTTGAATTGTAATAAATGTTGGATGTTTTAATTGAAATTCCAAAAAAAAAAATTTGATAAAAAACGCTAATTTTGAGTCGCTCTCACACTGGAATACGTTGGACATCCCTGACTGCTGGGTGGGATTTAGAGTAGTATCCCCCGAATTCGGGGCTAAAATGGGTATGTACGGTTCTCTAGAATAAGAAAATATGCTTTAAATGCAAATATATCAAGATCCATAAGTCAGCGGCAACTATATTCTTAATCGGGAGGGCCTAATCTATCCATACATACCCATTTTAACAGCGAAATCGGGGGATGCTATTCTAAAATTTGCCCTAGCTGCATTATTAACTGACCGACCAAAATAGAGATTAAGATCTCTTTTAGACCTTATTTGCTATAAGAAATGCACCTGTGAACGGTATTAAACCAGCTTAATGCAGCCGATGTTTTTTCTTGATTTTTTATTTATGTTCTATTTGTCTAAATATTAAATTTGATTGCATTTTGGGAAGTAGGAATGGTTCATGTCTGGTTTTGAGTATGTTGAAATTGTAAAAAAACGTTGTTGAATTTATGAGCCGGAAGAACATATGCCAAGTTAAGCAGCCGCTAAGAACTCCTGAGATGCGCATGTTTCAACGCCTTACGTTAAGATCACGAGGGTGATAGTGATGGTTAACATAGCTTTTATTATTTACCACACCGCGCAGTATCGTCTCATCAACGGCGATATCGACCGAAGAATACTTCCCTAGAATGTCATTATATAGTTATCCGATCAAGCGATGCAGAGCTCAAAATATTCAATATAAACATCTCCCCCGTTACTTGTTACTCTATAAGATATCACCAGAACATAGGTGCGCTACCTCGTGTTGAAAACCGTTTGGTACTTGGCCACTATAACGTACCCCACGCTTTTTGGCACTCTTCGATATTCTGTACCATGAACGACGATGCACCACCAGAATCATGGGCAGCTGTAGCAGCTCGCCTGGTATCACTTAAGTTAGTGGTGGTCTGATAACAGCATAACTCTCGTATCAGACTCTCTGCCCATAATAATCTCCATCGAAAAACACTTCGAATTCTGTGAACAACCGTACCTACGATAGTTTTAATAAAGCGAACTGGGTCGGCTTCACAGAATTCACTTAGAACACCTTTAATGCACTTTCCATTTCTACTTAAATACACATGTATTCGTTGGCGAACGTCAATTCCGCATGGTGATCGCTGCTGCTAGTATTCGCTTCATTCCCCTGGTCGAATTTAAGAACTACGACCCAACTTCCCAGCTGAAGCAGCAGTCTTAGCAAATGAGTCCTTGTGATCCCCGCATAGGGGATCTCAACTTGAAAACTTGGTAACAGCATAAGCGCACAAAATCGGTAGAGCACCTGAAGTCATGCAATCTCTCCGACGGAGTGGGCAAGCTTTGGAATACTGTAAAATCCTTTTCCAATCTGAACATGACAATAAACGTATCGAAATTGAGTTGGACGGTCGTGTCTCCTCGGACCCGAAAAAGTGCGCGAGCTATATTAGATGAAAATTTATACTGCACCCTTCGGTGGATAAGGCGAAAAAATGTGTTACCCGCTGCTCAAATTGCCAAAATACTGCGCACCACTTGCTTTCACTTATGGGGTAGTTCTGAGTGTCATCAACAAAACAAGGGCATTTGAATCCATGGTCCAGACAAATATAAATGATATGGCATGATATTTATCAAAAATATTAAAAATTAAAAACAAACCACAATCAGCTGTAGATAAAATCATTTGAAGTTATGAGCTTTACCGAAATGTAAAAGACTAACATGCGATTAAAACTATAATTATAATTAGGTATAATTTATTTACTTATGCTTTCTAAAAACATAAAAAAAACAAAATTGGAGAAAATCCCGAGAAAAAAAATAGAAAAGTAATATGGTAAGCTTTGCATGGTATATAAGTTAAAAAAAGTTTAGTTATTTTTACTAAAAAAAATGTTTTCTAGGAGCTATGCTCCTTTATTGAATTCCACTTAAGAACTAAAATTTACAATTAATTATACTTAAGTCTAGAGAGAGTAGAGTCGGGTACGGAGTTTGCTGACACTGCGCTTCCCACAGGTTGCCACTACACGTGTCGCACTCTCAGCGATTTAGTGGTGTCATATTATATTACTTCGTATCATGTGATATTAATGCATCATATGATACTTTTTGAATGTTTGGGGTGCTAACTAGTCCCCCCTTGAAATTCAAACGTTCTCGTTTGAATCTTTATGTGTATTGAAAATTAGGTTGAGTCCTTCTATTGCGGGTTGTGACAGTTTATTGGGTTCCTCTTCTTTTTGTTTCATCAGAAGATTCTTCCCGAAAATTAAGGCGATGATTATTAAAATTACGATTAGAGTGATGCTAGTTCCGTATTTAACTCTGTTTGCTGCTTCTAACAGACTTACTTCCTTTGTATTGTTGAAGTTAAGCTGTTTCAGCATCTCCAGCGAGAGGAATTGCTGTTCTTTCTTCGCTAGTTAATTTTTACCATAAGTAAAAATGAGTCAAAAGAATATATTTTGAGCTGCACCGAAATGTGTACTCTTTATTTATACTCTTAAGACTAACTTATTACATGGTTCTTACTTCTATTTATACTAACTAATATGTTTACTTATTACTAGTTGATAGTTTGTTAAGATACAGATTATATTATTTGTTTAGGTTTGTTTATATATATATTGCTTGCTTAGATACAATTGCTTTGTTCTAAGATAAGGTTGTGGTATTCAAACTCAATGTTGTTTTGATACTTGTTTGTTTAGGATTATTTGTTGTAGTGACAGTGCACTTCAATTGTTCTAACTCAAGGTTGTTTCTGCATTCTGTTTACTGAAACAAAAGGTTGTTTTGATGTTTGTTACTATTATAAGGAATACATTCCTTAACTCTCCCCTCTGGTTAAAATGAAATGTCCTCATTTCAAAACATCTAGGCTTGATGTCGGCTTATAATAATTAATTATTTTATGTGTTTGATTAATTTTTTGAGTTTACCTTTTTATATTATATTATATAGTTAATAATTATTTTTGCATGTTTCTTATAATGCTTTCCTTTCTCTTATAATTTAGTGTTTAATTAGTTTAATAATTTTCTAAAATATAACAACCATTTTCCTTTTTGGGTTGCCTTGTTTTCGGTGCCTTTTTTTTGGAATTATTGGCTGTGTTTGTGAAAATTTTCACTTTTCGTATATGTGTGAAAAATTTTTTTATGTTTATAATTAATATCTTTCTATATTATATACTTAATTATTTTTTCGTGTTTCAAATGATGTCTTCTTTTAGTTCGTTTTGAATTAGCGTTAATTTTCCAGAACTCAACAACCATTTTCCTTTTTGGCTTGCCTTGTTTTCGGTGCCTTTTTTGGGTAATTGGTGTTGCTTATGGAAATTTTCACTTTTCGATTGAGGATAAATTTGTATAAACTCCTCTTGTTGCTTGTTTATAATTACCATCAATGCAGTTACTTGTGCTTGGAGTTGGACCATCTTTGCTTCTTCCTAACTGATAATTAACTGTCCAATGTTTCAGGATTTTTCAGGACTCAACGTTATCCGCTTTTTCAGAGTCTATTGCGAATCTTGGTGAAAGTATTATCCATTATTTCAGGGCCTATACTTTTTTACCTTGTTCCACTTTTTCAGGAATTGTCGCTGTCCGCTCTTCCAGGGCCTGTTGTGAATCTTGCTGAATTCGCCGCTGTCCGTTTTTTCGGGATCTGCTTTTGATTCGTTCTGGAAGTATTGTCCGCTGTTACAGGACTTCTACTTATATCCATTGCCATTTGTTTCTGCACTTTTTTCAGGCATTTAGTGCTGGAAGTCCCACTTCCTGTGGAATTTTTTGATTTATTCCTTTCGGAATAAAATCTGGCTTTTTGTATAGCAAATAAATTTGCTATCCCGGTTGAGCCCCCAGTTAATTTTTACCATAAGTAAAAATGAGTCAAAAGAATATATTTTGAGCTGCACCGAAATGTGTACTCTTTATTTATACTCTTAAGACTAACTTATTACATGGTTCTTACTTCTATTTATACTAACTAATATGTTTACTTATTACTAGTTGATAGAAGACCGTTTCGAGCCAAAATTTCAAAAAGTCTCTTAAGGGTTTCCAAATGAGACTTAAAATCTTTTGAAGCTATTAAAATGTCATCCATAAATACTACCACTAACCCCTCTTTGATGAGGTCACCTAAAATCAATTTTACGAAGCGCATAAATTCAGCAGGAGCGTTGCATAAACCGAAGGGCATATATAAATATTCGTATTGACCATCAGGAGTCACGAAGGAAGTGTATTTTATTGAATCAGGATGCATCTTCACGTGATGATATCCACTTTTTAAATCAATAACCGAAAAATAACTTTTCCCCCCCAAGTGTTCAATGCAATTGTCGACTAATGGCATAGGAAAATTATCGCGTATAGTTATTTTGTTCAGTGGTTTATAATCTACACATTTCCGGAGGGAGCCATCTTTTTTCGGTACAGGTACTATTGCAAAGGCATAAGGTGATCGACTTGGTCTAATTATTCCTTCTTTTAACAAATCATCTACTATTGCTTTTATTTCATTTCTCTCTTTATGGCATAATCGTCTTGGTCTACAGTATATAGGAGTTTCATGCGTAAGGTTAATTTTCATAAGATATTCTAATGGCTTAACTTTTTCTGAAGGAAATTCGAAATAAACTTCTGTTATTGTTTGTCGCAACTCTGATGACAACCTTGACGGAAGATGTGGATTAATGTCTAAGGAATTCAAATCGGAAGGCACAATAGCACATAAATTTGCAAATTCTAACTCCATCGGGCTGATATTTGACTTTTCTTCAGTGTGTTTCACTATTATTTTCTCTTTCTCCCTTGTAACACCCCCTTGATTAAGCGATTCAATTGTACTCTTTGTGTGACAGAAGTGAGTGGCCAATAAATCAAATGAACACAGAACATCAGTAAGTTTTGACTCTAACTTCGTACAAATGGCAGCTTTATTTAATTCTTTCAATCTTTTCGTATCATAAATGTATTTTATTTGACACATTGTAATATTTGCTTTTTTCATAAAATCACGGCCTACAAGCATCGGTATTGACATAAGATTATTCGGCAAGGTTAATAATTTCTGATTGATTGATTGATTTCGGAAGTTTATTTTGCAATTGATATTCCCATACGTCTTGAGTCTATCATTTCCTAGGCCATTGTACTGAGTCTCTTTCAATTGATTTGGTAATTCGAATGGAACTTCACTCCGTTTGATTAAACTGCGGGGCTGCCCGAATCAAATAAACAAAAAATATTTTTATTTAATTTAAAGTTTTTACTGTGTTCACTGTGTTCACGGTTAGACTTATCAAAAACAACACTTACCATTTGCATTTCACTAATTGGTTCCACTCTAGCATCATTCATTCCGTTGGCATTAAGGACGGCAGCAACAGTGGTACGGTGTGGGCATTCACGATACACATGTTCGGTGGATGAGCACTTAAAACAGGAGTTCGCTGGTCGTTTCGGCAGTGGACATTGGCTTTGATAATGCCCGAATTTGGAGCAATTGTAGCATCGGATTGTTTCCATGGTTGGAGCTGCGGTAGGGCGAACTGACGTGGCGTTGGCCGCATTTGATCGATGAGTTGTTGGCTGAAGTGCACTGGCCGCATTACGATTAATTATTGCTATTTGTTTTGATCCTAATGGTGGTTGGAAGCGTAGACGTTCATATCGTTCCGCAAATTCCTTCAGTTCATTAATAGAGCGTGCTGGAAACAAATGACCGATTCTTGATGAAGTGTCACCTGTTCCACTAATAATCATTTCGATCAATTCGTCTTCCGTAATTTTTGAATACATCGCTATCTCTTGCATATCCAAAATGTAACGATGGGTGGTTTCATCAGGGCGTAAGCGTCGATTTTTCAGCAGTTGATACACTTCATTCATTGTGCGCATGCGGCCAAATTCACCAATAAGTTTAGCTTTGAGCTCTTCATAATCGGATACCGTAATCGTGCGTGCAAAAACCTGGGCTGTTCCACTCAACATACGACGACATGCAATGAATTTCATACGCTCATCGAATTGCAGCATTGCAAAAGCATCATCCAAGTCACTAATCCACTTATTCACATCGTAATGGTCATCGGCTGTAAATTTAGACATCATTGATTCAATGACACTTACGTCAGTCCAACGGGTTTTTGCAGCAGGTGCTTGCTGTTGTAGCGTAAGTTGATTAATCTCTGCTTGAAGCATCAACAGTTCGCGTTTTTTACGCAATTGGATCAGCAATCGTTCGGTCTCATCTTCGTCCAAATTGTTTGAAATTGTAGCACTTGGAACAACGGTATTCATTTGCACGGTTGTTACAGCAGTGGACAATTGGGCACTTGTTGTAGCAGTAGCCGATGGACCACTTGAAACAACAACACTCATAGCGGGGGTAGTTACCAATGCACGTGTATCAGCAGTTGACAATTTAGCACTGACATAAGCGGCAGTTGTTGTTACATCTGTAAGCACATTTGAATTTTGAACACTCGTAGTGGCGATGAACGTAGGTACACTCGTAACAACAGGTTGAATTGATTGCACAATCGTAGCGGGAATTGAAGTTTGAGTATTTTTGTCGGCGGCGGCATCTGGATCTTCAAGGGCATTCGCGTTTTCCTCTTTTTCACTTGCTTTCGTTACCTCGGAAATGTATTCATCATATAGCGGTCGCAACTGGTTCATCGTGGCATCAGGATCGAATTGAATACCCGTTTGCAGTAGCACTTTCATGACTTGGGCACGTGATAACAAATTCGACATCGTGGCAGCAACAACAATAATCAGGAAAAAAAACGTGGTAAATGCACTGTCTACAGAAAACGTGAAATGAAAAACGAAGAATTCTGGTTTCGGCAGTGTTTTTTTTTTTTTGTGTTTAATTATGCGGCAGTCGATTTAAATTAACTCCATCCCACTTCTGAGATGTGATGGCCGGAATCAATTAATTTAAACTTTTATTTCGTACGTGCGCAGCACGTCTCGCTTCGTTGACAGTCAGTTTAAAAAGAACGATAAAACTCATTCGCCCAGCAAAGCACACAAGACATTCCCAATTGACAATTGACACTTCTTACAGCAGTCGTTCATTCTATTACATTCATCGCATTCTCTTACATTCTATTACATTCTATTGCACTCTTACAAGATACAGATTATATTATTTGTTTAGGTTTGTTTATATATATATTGCTTGCTTAGATACAATTGCTTTGTTCTAAGATAAGGTTGTGGTATTCAAACTCAATGTTGTTCTGATACTTGTTTGTTTAGGATTATTTGTTGTAGTGACAGTGCACTTCAATTGTTCTAACTCAAGGTTGTTTCTGCATTCTGTTTACTGAAACAAAAGGTTGTTTTGATGTTTGTTACTATTATAAGGAATACATTCCTTAACTCGCTACAGAAATTTTTCCCGTTGATAGCAATGGTTACGTTGGTATACAAAATGATGAAAGTCCCGTTTAGAAATGTAGATTCGTTGTTTATTAAAATTTCTCCGTTGTATTTATTTAAAAGTAAAATTCCAGGTCCCATTTCCTCTATAGTTGGGATATGCTGGTTGTTGACCTCCGTGCAGTTTGGCAAACGACTTTTTAAAAGATTAATTATACAAGTATCATTACTTAAATCTACTACATTATTGCTTAAACAAATTTGTAGGGAATTGTATTTCTTTCAATAATTTTCTATTCCATAAATTCCCTTTTCGCAATTTAAAATTGTATTAAAATTTATCTTATTGATCCTCCCGTTATTTTTTACTACCCTAATATCTAATGTTTTACAATTTTGATTATCTACGGTTGGGAGGCTAACAATACAAATTATAATTTTGCCATTAGTTGCAATTTTTATTTCGGAAAATTCGAGGGCTTCGTCTAAATTTACATATGGAATATTGTCATTGTCTATTACTTCTTTCACAATACTTATTTCTTCATTTGATAAAATAAAAGAATTTATTATGTTGGCTTTTGCCCAATGTATTGCGTATGCAATATTTAAAATTTCTGGTTTTAATTATATTATTTGTAATATTGGTTATTTCGCTAATTTTGCCAATTGTAAGTTTGTTAATTAATACCTGATTATTGTTGTTTTTGATTATTGTTATTTTGTAAGACATTATTTATTTTATTTGAAATTATTTCGTAGTCTTCATGGTCAGGACTTCCTACAATCCATTTCCATGCGCTACCCAGGAAATTTAATGATCTTTTTATTTTTGTTCTACTTTGAGATTGTTAAGTTGGGCTCTTATCTGTGTTATCAAGTGGAATATGAAGGGGTAATTAGGGTTTTTGCGGATAGTTTCGGTTTTGATAGTCGATTCTATGTGGTCAAGTGTGTCCGTATATTTTTCTATGTCAATTTCATGAATTATCCTAAATGTTCCTGTTTGTAGTCTAGCCGTTTCCTTTTCTGTTGTTATTAAATGGGAGTTCGAGTAGTCGAGTATCTGTACTTCCGCCAGGCATAGCGGTAGTAGTATTCTGAAAAAAATATCGTACATATTTGGTTACGTAATCTATCTTTGTGAATTATTTGTCCTTTTTCAGTTAACACGGTACTATTTCTATCTTCCTTAACTATTTCCTTACTGTAGGGTTTACTTAACTTAGTTCCTAATCTTCTATTTTTCTTAACGAATATTATTTGTCCTGGTAGATATGATTTTATTTCCTTCTTATTCTTATTATGGTATTCGATATCCTTTCTTTGTTTCTCGGCTAATTTTTCTAAATTGCTTTGTCTAGTTCTTTCTATGTCCTCGGGGGTAAATGTAACATTTCTATGAAAAAATAGGTCTACTGGTCTTTTAAGTGTTGTGGAATGAACTGAATGATTATACTCCGATACTACTCTTTCTAAAAGTTCTTCAAAATTTCTGTGTCCACCGTTTTCTTTTATGCAACGCATTATTAGGAGTAGTGTAAACTCCTATTCCTAATTCGTCTTTCATCATAAATTTTAAAGAAGCTGAGTTTAAAGATGGCTCATTGTCGATAACTATTAATTTTGGTACTCCGAAGAAAAATATAATATCTCTTAAAGGTTTCCTGACGTCTTCTATTGCTCTGCTATTTAGGCTTTTTGTTATTGCGTATTTTGTAAATTTATCTAAAGCTGTCATGACTATTTTTTCCTCTGTTAAAAATATATCGATATGGACTGTGTGTCCTGGATAGTTTCTGCAATTTTCGGTTGATTGGGATGTCTCTCGTACTTATTTTCTTTACAAACGGTGCAGTTGGCTATTATTCGTTTTATTTTATTTAACATACCTGGAAAATATTTTGTTTCGAGAATTTGTGTTTAATTTTCAGTAGCATTCCTATGTGCTCTTAAATGTTCTTTTAATATGACGTTCTCCTGTTCTTGTTCGTTACTAATATCTTCAACTAATTTTTGGGTATATCGGCTTTTAACGTTATTAAAATGAATAGGATAGATATTTTGCATCATACCCATTATCCTTTCCTCTGTATGAATTCCATTTATAACAGATGGGTTAAGGTATCGTTTCATGTAAGAAATCAATAGCTGTTCATTGTACTCTGGTATTTGGTTTTTGAAAACATTAATTGGAACTTCTGTACAAGGGATTAAATTGTGATTTGAGCTTTCATCGCTATGAATCATAGGTGTGAGTGAATTTATTTGAATTGGTATCCTTGAAAGGGCGTCTGCAACTACATTTGTTTTACCAGGTTTGTAAGTTAGTTCATAGTTATATTCTTCTAAAATGGCTTTTCTTCGCTTCATTTTACTATTAGTATTCTTATGGCTTAAGGCATAGGTAAGAGGTTGATGATCGGTGATAATTTTAACTTTTTTTGAACCGTAAGGCCTCGTTGTCGAATTCTATTTCTATTTTCTTCGAGTTTCGATTGGAGACATGACCGGCTTCTCCTCTTAATAGTGCTGTTAATGGTTTAGCTACTTTTGCGTAATCCTGTATAAATCGTCGGTATTAACCTGACATACCTTAGAAGGATCTTAATTCTTTGAGAGTTTGTGGAACTGGAAATTTAGCTACCGCTCCTACTTTTTCGGGGTTTGTTTTTATTCCATTTGAACTGATTACATATCCTAAAAATTCTACTTCCTCTTTAGCGAATGTGCATTTGTCTAATTGGATTTTCATATTTGCCTTTTCTAATGTTTGGAATACTAACTCTATATTTTTAAAATGCTCTTCTTCATTTTTTCCAAATATAATTACATCGTCAATGTAAACGTAGCATCTTACTCCTATATGTTGTCGTAGGATATCGTCTAGTGCTCTTTGGAATGTGGCCGGAGCGTTTTTTAGACCGCAGGGTAAGCGGAGGAATTCATATTTTCCGTTGTTTACGGAAAATGCGGTTTTTCAATGTCTGACTCGCGAAGTGGAATCTGATGGAACCCACTTTTTAAGTCAATAACAGTAAATAGTTTATTGTTTCCCAGATTTGCAAGGACTTCATTAATTTCTGGTATGGGATATTTATCGGGGATCGTAACCGAATTAAGTTTACGATAATCAACGACCATTCTATACTTTTTTCACCAGAGGCATCTGACTTTTTGTTAACTATCCATATTGGGGAGTTATATGGAGATTTCGATCTCCTTATTATTCCATTATCTAGGAGTTCTTCAATTTGGTGTTCGATTTCGTATTTTAATGCCATCGGATACGGGTATGGCTTGGAGTAGACGGTTGTTTCGGTTGTTGTCCGGATTTCAACTTTTACGAGAGTGGTGTAGGTGAGTTTTTCATCAGGATCAGAAAAAAGGTTTGGGCATTTATCAATAATATTATTAACTTTGTTTTGTTGTTGTAAAGAGAGGTGTGGAATATTGATTGCCACATTATTCACTTCGTGTGATATTCTTTGCTTTAACCTTATATTCATACTTTGACAAATAGTCATTAAATTTTTGTCGGTATGAATAATTGCTTTTAATTCCTTAAGTGTATCGTTGCTTACTATGCCGTGAAACGACCTTAAAGTTGGCAATATGAAAAACTGTATTTTCCCTACTGTTGGTCCAAAAATGTCGACAAAGGTGTGGTGGGTAATTTCGATTGTCCCGGCAACTGATTTTACTGTAAAGGGCTTTTCGTTCAGAATTGGATTCCTAATTCTAGTGGATTGAATGTAATTCTTATTGGATCCGGTATCAATAAGAAAATCTATTGTGTCTCCGCGCCTTGTTCTAAATTCGTAATAAGGCAGCGAAGACGGCGCTAATCTAAAAAATTAATAGTATCAGGCTCATTTTTACCTGCATTATCATAATTGCTATGAGAATTGACACCGTTCGGGTCTAATTCGACTGCGTTAGTAAAAAAATTTTTTTGTATTTTGCTTGGAGGTTGGAGTAGTCGATTGTCCTGGAATATATTGGGCCTATTTTGATAATTAATTTGTCTTGACCGTATGGACTGGTCTACTTCCATTGGGGTCGGTGGTTTGGGTGGTAGGTTCGGTCTGTTATTAAAGGAGGTAATTTCTCTGGCAATATGGGGATTGTTCGGGTATTTGCTGAACCTCGGCATGAATCCTTGGTTATTTTGCATATAGTTGGGAAAATGTTGTGGATATCGGTTTGTTTGGCGACCGAATGCCTGTTGGTCAAAATTTCGTCTGAGGAAATGGGAATACGTTAATTCGGGGTAAAAAGCTCTGTTGTTATTGAAATTATTAAAGTTGTTATTGAAATTATTAAAATTGTTATTTCGGGGAGGTCGTGGTGGTGGTTGGATATTGGGTTTGTGTGTATTGTTCGCATGATTTATTCTATATGTCATGTTGTCAAGTTTTTGACATAAATGTAGTGCTTGGGGCAAGGTTGTCTGTTCTCTCATGCTGAGAAGACGAGGTAAGTCGCCATTTAGTCCTCTAATAAATGTGTCGAGGGCTTTATCCCTATATCAATTTGTCATAGTCCCTATGGATGCGTCACTTAACTCGAGACATGAAATTTTGTCTAATATAAGTGAAAGGTGTTGGTAAACTTTTTGGTAGAAGGTCGCTATGTCGTCATAGCGTTGGACCAGAATGGTCATCTGGTATTCGAGGGTACCTATGTCCCTTTTATCCGAATAATGCATCATAAGGCATTTTCGATTTTGACTCCAATCGAGTGGAGTATTGTATGATTCTAATGCGGTGTCGGCATCGCCAATTATTTTATGCCTAATCGTATGGAGTATCGCAAAGTATTTAGGAGTATTCTTGACTCTCTCATAAGCTTTACAAATTCTGTCTACGCTCTTCCTCCAGCAGTTAAATTCACCTGGTCGTCCTGAAAACTCCCTAAGGCATTTAACCATGTCCGGAGTTTTATCTAGTTCGTTTATGTTATTCGCGTTTAGTGTCACACTGTGGTCGGGTTCGGTAAAGTCAGTAATATTCTGAGTACTCATTCGTTCGAGTACTTCTCGAAGTATTGTCATTATGGAAGTTGGGTTACGGGTGGGAGGGTTTACAGGATGGTAGGAAGGATTTGTAGGATGGGTGGTTTGCCAATAGTCTATTCTCATTTGATTTAATTGTTCAATTAGCTGTTCGGCTGTATCCGGCATTATGATAATCATTTTTTTTTTAAGTTAATTAGTTTAAAAAAAAAAAAAAATTCTGTGTAATATTACTTTCTTTGACAATATTGGAATCTTTTTGTAAAGCTTACGTTAATTTAAGGCTTTTTTTTCTTTTTTGTGTCGGATAATTAATTTCTTCCAATTCAAGTTCCGTATTCTTTATAATAATAAAATTCTTTATACTATTTTTTTTCTTTTTTGTTTCGAATAATTATTTTCTTTCAATTCAAATTCCGTATTCTTTATAATATTCTTTATAATAGTCTTAAAATATAATATTTTATAAATCTTACATTAGGTGTTTCCAGCTTTCCATAGGATGTTGTGATGCGCTCCGGGGTTGTCTCTTTTCTTTAACAGTAATGAGGTCCCTCGGCGTTTAAAAATCCCACGTTGTGCGTTGTAGCCGCTCGTTAGCACAGTATTTATTGTATTTTCTGTTTTTACACACTTTGTTTTTGGTTTTAACTACGGAGCCTTACTTTTTTATTTTCAGGCTTTTCTTTTTTATTCACAATGAGTACCGTTCGCCACTCGCGAAGCCTTACTTTTTGGTTTTTAGGCAATTAGTACTTACGCGCGCTGGTCCCTGCTCGGGCGCCAGTTAAACAACGTTTAGTTATTTTTACTAAAAAAAATGTTTTCTGGGAGCTATGCTCCTTTATTGAATTCCACTTAAGAACTAAAATTTACAATTAATTATACTTAACTCTAGACCTATGTTTGCCGCTGCAACGGGTACGGAGTTTGCTGACACTGCGCTTCCCGCAGATTGCCACTTCGCTGACACAGCACTTCCCACAGGTTGCCACTACACGTGTCGCACTCTCAGCGATTTTGTGGTGTCATATTATATTACTTCGTATCATATGATATTAATGCATCATATGATACTTTTCGAATGTATGGGGTGCTAACTTATATCATTGGGCCGTAAAAATGTGTAATAAAAATAAATCCTGAAAATAAATGTGAACAACTATGCGACGCTCAGGAGCTACTAATCCAAACGGTATATGAAAATAGTATGACCTCAGATACCACAAGAAACGTATCTGGGCCATGTGGAGACAAGGCTTTTCAAAACAAACGTTAGTTAGGCCGATTACGTAATAATAAAAATATGTGGGATTTATTTATAGACCTATTATATATCGCTAAATATACCATTTCATGAGAATGTAAAAATACTGAAAGAACTTGGGGAAATATTGGGAAGCAAAACAACGAACCAGAGAGGAAGTGCACTGATTAAAGCATTCGATGTGATAGACGCTGTCCTGCTGAACACAAGGTCAAAGGACACTTTGAAAAGAATAGGTGTGGCTTCATTATTGACGTTTCTTTTGCTAGAAGAACCTTAATTCGGACAACGGACTGGCGGGTATGCGATATATATACCCAGAGTGATCACCTGGCTATAATGATAAAAATCAGCAAACACACGCAAGGACTACGCATAACCATAGGGTGGAAGATTTAAACACTTGACGAGATACTTTTCCAATTTATTCTGGACGAAAACCAGAAGGAAGATATTGACGTAGATCATCAGACCAACATGTTGGTAGAATAAATTTCCAAAGCTTGCCGCTATGACCAGAAGGAAGGAAACTGTCAAAAGAAAGCCGGTATACTAGCGGAACAACGAAATCTATTAACTGAGAAGCGTTTGCCAAAAAGCGAAGTTCCGATTTCAACATAGCATAGGCAGCGGTAATTGTATGAGACTGAGAGATATTTAAAAGAACGAAGTGAGCTCCGACCTGTCCCTTGTTGCTTAGAAATGTGGTGGAAACGCTATAACCTGAGCAAAGCCAAGAAGACGGAAGTCTACTACTTGTAAAAGAAGAAACCACAGATGCAGTACAAGTAAATAATCTGGAAATGCTGCAAGCTGCTTAACGGTTCGGTAATTCTAAAGCACCAGACCTGGATGAATTTCCGAACAGGGTCTTGAAGCTTGCATTGAAGCACAACGCAAAACCACTTATGGGGATATTTACACGATAATACGAGAAGGAATTTATTCCTAATTTGACCATATTACCATATTAGGTTCTTATTTTTTTTGAAAGTTTTAAAAGGAAACGCCTGTTTCAAAAAGCTATGCGAAAACGCCGCGGATAATCTATAGGGCGGTACGTACAAAGTAGTTATGATGAAACTTAAAGGTGATAAAGGGAAACCACCAACATGTCGCACGCTATTGAAAAGCGTCGTGGAAACCCTTTTCCCTATGCAGATGAACGAATCTCCATCACAATCAAATACATTTACGGTCATAGACGCCTCATTGGTCACCAACGAGGAAGTGATAGAAGCAGCCAGTGGGTTTGGAAATACCAAAACACCGGGCCTAGATGGAGCAAAGCCTTCAAAATTGCGATACGAGACGAGTCCCTTTTCAGAGTTCTTCAACCGCTGTTTGCAAGTAGTTGTCTTCCCGAAAATATGGAAGAAACAGCGATTCGTCTTTTTTCAAAAACCAAACAAACGAGCTGGAGAACCAAGCTCGTTCCGTTCTCTCTGCATACTGAATACGCTTTGCAAAATTATGGAACGAATAATATGTGTACGATTGTAGAAGCATCCAGAACAAGAACCTCCAGGACTCGACGAAACCCAATATGGTTTTCGTAAGCAAAGGTCAACCATCGAGACGATCAGAAAGGTGACCAATGCCGCAAGCATTGCCATCGAAGAACAAGATGGATGTACGGCCCAAAAGACAGCACAGTTAGCGTTTGTCGCTAGAAATGCGTTTGAGTCTGCTTATTGGCCTTATATAATGAACGATCTCGAATATAAGAAAACACCAGCTGATTTGCTAAGAATTATCTCCAAATACTTGTCGAATACGCTGTTACTTTATGACACCGACGAGGGACCAAAATAATGTATGGAGACGGGTGGGGTACCGTACAAAGCTCATTTCTGGTCCACTGTTGTGGAACATACTATATGACGGAGTGCTACGACTCCCACTTGAAAAGGGGTCCAAATTATCGGATACGTTGATGATATTGCGGTAACTATGGTAGGAAAAGAACTCCGCCACGTAGAAAACTTATGTGAAGATACCACTGAAAGGATAAAGAACTGGCTGATGACGAGAAAGCATGTGAAAAAGCGGCTCAAATAACAGTGGCCTTATCGAGAATTGCCAACATTCTTGGAGGACCACTCCAAGGCAAGCGAGCACTCTTGACTAAAGTCAGTGAGTCGGTGCTAATGTACGCGGCGCCCATATAAGGACCAGCAATACAACGTAAAACATACACTAATAAAACAAGATCCATGACGCGGCTAAATGCAATAAGGGGGATTAGTGGATTCCGCATGGTCTCGCATGAGGCATCTGAGGTCATAGCGGGTATCATGCCGCCTGACATAATGGCACTGGGAGAGTCTATGAGAAATTCAGAGGCATTCGAAGACGTCTTACAACAGCAGAGCGAAAGGATGAAAGAGAGAAAAGCATATTTGAGTGGCAGAGACAATGGGACGTGGCAGAAAAAGGAAGGTGGATGTACACACTAGAATGGGTGGAGAAATAACTCGGCGAGACGAATTGTTACCTGACGCAATTCCTGTCCGGACACTTATGCCTCCGACAATATCTGTATAAATACGGTCACGATAACGGAACAAAATGTTCATTCTGCGGTAATGGAGTGAAAGCGCTTAGCAAATTTTTCTTTAATGTTCGAAATTCGAAGTAGAGAGAAATGACTTAGAGTCTCTAAGTCTCGTTTATCAACGAACGTGTGAACCAGAGATTATTGGGCACCATATAATACAAAGCAGAATCTTATGGAATAAAGTGAAGAATTGGTCCGCATTTGCTCTCCAGGAACTGAGAAAAAACGAAAGGCAACGAGGTAGCGAGAACAGAATAGGTAGAGAAGAGTAGTCCAGAAAGGTACCCATCAAGAGCCTGGTCCTGCGAAGTATTGCTTATGCTGCAGTTGAAGTTAGGGTTTAGTACGTAAATGTACATAAGGGTTACGCGAGTCCAGCATGGTATGATAATTCATACCGGCACTTGAAAATTGTTATTACAAATGTGTTTAAATGATAAAAATTATTACAAAAAATATATGGGGGACAATCGTCTTGTATAAGGACGCAGTCTCCTAGATTTGGTGCCTTTTCTTGAGTTTTCCACCGGTATCTCTTGTGAAGGTCCTTTATTTAGTCTTCCTTCAATCGGCGGCTGAAAACATAATTGGGAATTTTAATTCGCTCCCATCTGTTTAATAAGGATGGCCAGAATGGGTGCTCCTTGGAGAAAATGCCCTGGGGTTAAGGCTGTGAAGTCGGAGGGATCTTGCGAGAGTGATGAGATAGGTCTAGAGTTTAGTATGGCTTCGATACGACCGAGTAATGTAGTAAACTCCTCATAATTGAATTTATGGTTACCAGCCGTTTTCTTTAAATGGGACTTTAAGCTTTTTACTGCTGATTCTCAAAGTCCGCCCATGTGTTGAGAACATGGAGGTATAAACTGCCAATCGATCCCTTGGGGTGCAAATTTTTTAACAATTTCAGGGGAGACTTCCTTCATGTTCATGTACTTTATAAACTCTTTCTCGGTGGCTCTTTAAGCTCCGATAAAGTTTTTTCCATTGTCGCTCATGATTTTTAAAGAAAATCCGCGTCGTCCGACAAAGCGGGCGAATGCTGCAAGAAAAGCCGCAGTAGTCAGATCCGAAAAAAAGCTCGAGGTGTACTGCCTTTGTCGTAAAACATACAACGACAGCTACATACCCTTTTCTAAATGAGGAAGACCTTAGCATCAAGGCCTTTATCTGGAAAGGTCCAGCAAAATCAACCCCAGTGATGGTAAAGGGTAAAGCATAGTTGCATCGTTCAGGTGGTAGGGCTGCCATGATCTGCGTACGGATATTGTGCTTGTACATAGTACACTGTTTACGCATGAAAATGGTTCTTTTAATTTGTGGTTTTAGTTGCGGTATATAAAACTCTTGTCGGACCATTTGTTGCATCAAGCGATGCTCACCATGCAGTGTAAGCCGGTGGAGATATATTAGAAATAAGTAGGTAAAACGGGATTTCTCTGGGATAATGATGGGATGTCGTTTGTTGTAACTAAGGCTGGAGTTGGCTAGTCTTCCATTTGCCCGAGTTAATTTTTACCAGAAGTAAAAAAGAGTCAAAAGAATATATTTTGAGCTGCACCGAAATGTGTACTCTTTATTTATACTCTTAAGACTAACTCATTACATGTTTCTTATTTCTATTTATACTAACTAGTATGTTTACTTATTACTAGTTGATAGTTTGTTAAGATACAGATTATATTATTTGTTTAGGTGTGTTTACATACATATATATTGTTTGCTCAGATACATTTGCTTTGTTTTAAGATAAGGTTTTTCCGGTATTCAAACTCAATGCTGTTTTGATACTTGTTTGTTTCGGATTGTTTGTTGTAGTGATAGTGCATTTCAATTGTTCGAACTCAAGGTTGTTTCTGCATTCTGTTTACTGAAACAAAAGGTTGTTTTGATGTTTGTTACTATTATAAGGAATACATTACTTAACTCCCGTATTAATCCCTTAGCGTCCAGGAATGGGCTTAAGACGAGAAGTGAGCTTCCCTTTTCGAGAGGTCGCTTTTCAATCAACTTTGATTTCTCTTTGCTGAAATAGGGAGCTTGTGTATACAAGATTAGACTAACCTTGGCATGCTGCAAGTCGGAATATGTTAGTTGTATGTAAGGATCGTTTGATATTCTTTTCTCTTTTTGTTTAAGTTTTGAATGGATTTGCGCATATAAGCGACTACCCTTAGTGCTCAAGGAAATGTAGAAAATTTGTGGAGAATATCATCCTCTTCTGGAGTAATATGAAAATTCTCTATTTTCTGACTTTCCGGAGGTATGATATTCCGAGCAGGAGACTTTGGACAGAATTTTTGTGATTCTGTTAGCCATGTGGGACCGTTCCACCAGAGTGTAGTGCTGGCGAGGTGCAGTGGTTTACAACCTCTTGTCCCAAGATCCGCTGGGTTATCTGCACTTGCAACATGTTGCCATTTTGCTGAGCCAACTAAGTCTAAGATTTGAGATATGCGATTATATACATATGTATGTCTTCCAAGTATAGGGTGGTTTTTCTAACCATGCTATTCTGAGAACTATTTCTGAGTCTGACCAGAAATACATTTTGTGATTGTTTAATTTGAGATGGGTTTGAACTATTGAAATTAATTTTGCTAACAGAAGACCACCATTTAGTTCAAGCCGTTTCAGGCTTAGTGTCTTCAAAGGTGCAACTTTAGCTTTGGCTGCCAAAACATGTGAAGCTAGTTTGCTATCATACTGAGTGCGTTTGTAGACTGTTGCGCAATAAGCCTTTTCAGAGGCATCAGAGAAACCGTGTAATTCTGCGTTTACGTTAGGGGTGAAATTTACCCATCGACGAATTCGAATTTCTGATATAGTATGTAGGTTGTTAGCAAATTGAACCCATTTTGTTAAACGTACAGGTTTTACCTGTTCATCCCATTCAGTGCCATCTTACCACAATTCTTGAATGAGAATTTTAGCTTGAATCATTATTGGCGAAAGCCATCCTGCGGGGTCGAAAAGTTTTGCCACCGAGGAAAGGATTTGTCGTTTTGTAATGGCGGACATTGCAGATATTGACTCAATCGTATATGAGAATTGATCGGTTATCGCATTCCATTGAATCCCTAGTGTTTTTGTTGTACTAGCTTTTTCGAATTTAAGGAAGTCAGTATCTAATAAGTTTTCCTTTTTTATATCTTTGATTATTTCGGGATGATTTCATGTTCTTTTCTTTAGGGGAAAACCTGCTGAATTTAGTGCTTTGATCACTTGAGATAATGATTCGCACGCTAATGGTATAGTGCAGCTACCTGATAGAATGTCATCCACATATGTTTAAGTTTGCAACACAGTTGCTTAAGGTAAATTTGTTTCACAGGTTTTTGCAACTTCATGTAAGGTCCTAATGGCTAAGGTGCACAGTTGATGATAAATTTAATTTTTCAAGTTCCTTATTTAAATATTCGTTTGTGATATCTTCCACTTGTGTTGTGAAAGAATTTATTTTTTCAGTGACTTGGTCACTTACAATAATAAGAATTTTTTGAGGTATTAAGTCACTGCCTAATAATATGTCGATTTGTGATGGGGTATGACAGTTGGGATCTGCTAATTTGAGATGTGAGCATTTTTCCCAGTGTATTTTATTTACTTCATAGCTTGGAATCAAATTTGTAAGTTCCGGTGGCTTGTGCATCTATTCGTACATATATCCGCATTTGGAGAAACTATGGTGATTGGGCATTGTTTAATTCTATATTGAATGTATTGGAGAGCACTCACCACTGCGTTAAATTAAATAAATATGTCCATTTTATTTTGTATACATTTTGATTTTCAACAAGTTTATTTAAATTTAAATTTATTGCGTTTACTATATATATAAATTCATTAAAAATGATATCGACGGGCGAGACGGCGTTACTCCAATTCTGGGAACGATTTGTCACTGCTTACGATCGAGTGGACACGGATCATGGTTGAATTTTTGTAATTGGAGGAGATTAGCGTGAGGTGTCGACGCGGCGCAGTGTATGAACGAATGCTTAGAACGAATTGTATGTGTCGAAATGCTTAGCACGAATTGTGAGTAATGAAGTGTATGTGACGAATGTTGACGTGCGAATTGAATCTCCAATCCTGATGTCCATCCTTTTTGTTGAGTGGGTACAGGTGTGGTGAGTTGTGTTGGTGTTGTGTGGTGATGTGTGGTGATGTGAGTGTGTGGTAGGGTGGGTCGATTCCGGACTGTTTTCGATTCGGGATTTCTAATAGTGCGGAAAAGTTGCCTTAGTACTTCCTGATTCCAATGCAACTTTTTGTTTTGAGATCGGATTGCATCTTCAACCCCAACTCCGGCCTTGAAATTTCGGAAATTCGCCTACAATCGTGAAATTGTCTACCTAGCGCCTGAAATACGCATCTCATTGCAAAATGTATAAAACAAAAGTTATTTGTCACGTCATTTTCTACCGAAATGGTATTGATCATGGCCGTAGGACGAACCGTTCCCGAGATACGAGCGAAAATGCGGCGCGCCACAGCGCAAGGTGAAAATTGTTGCAGCTCTCAGCTAACCTGTATTGGTAACCCAAAACCCATCACGTGGAGGTGGCTGCTCTTCGGGTTCCTCCCAAGCCCAACCCAACCAA